>NW_019392774.1:737375-936574 GCF_000648675.2 Cimex lectularius | reverse complement strand
GGTCCTCCGGGCCGGATAGATAAATCCTTAATCTTTTTGATATACGACATACCGAACATTTTACGGTAGTGTTAAGCGTATCATACGGCATATAAGTGATCGGATCGAGTTTGTACTGAATACTCTTTTGTAAAAGGTAAAAACTCTTTATATTAAAAGGTTTTTTAGACTGAATTGGTGGACTTGATCGATACACATATAACATAAATGTTCAAAAACAGCCATAAAAATTAAACAATATAAATATTAATCAATACAGAGAGAGCATAGCGTATCTCAATGAAGATTGGTAGATAATAGGAGGTGACAAATGCTTCACCGCGATCCCGAGTGGGTTTATTGTTCTCCTCTTAACATGCATCAAACTAAATAGAATCAAACATGTGTACGGACGTGCTTTGAATTAAAATTAGCATAATATTATCATATAATAATTATCGGAGTTACAACCGGTTTTGCACAAGTATGGTTGACGTGGTTTTGATTGAATTTTTGTTTTGTTTTGCGGTTTTATGCAAATGTGTTTTATGTTTGGATGAAAACCCTAGTTAAAAGGTAGAAAATGGTACAAAAATCGGAAAAACTTTTTTGTTTAGTGTTTTGGGTTCTGCGTCTGGATACCCGGGAGTGCTTCCTCCCCGTCGACCATCTCCCTGGATACGAGATCCCGGAACCAGGAGGGGAGGCGGACGAGGCCGACGGGACCCGAAGAACCCGAGAACCCAGTACGCCCGCCGGCCCGGGACCCTATGCCAGTGACAAACCACAGCTCCGACTGGTCCGTGCTGCCTCGCCGTTCAGAGATCGCGTGTTTGACGGGAGAAAATTTGTTCTTTAATTTCTTTGTTTTGTTTTTTTGTTGTATTTTTTTCCGGTGTTTCGCGAGTTCGGCGGGAGTTTTTGTGCGCTGCTGTTTTTCCCCCCACCTAAGTTTCGGATTAAAAAATCGCAATCGACAGGTAAAAAATGCCTAAAAATAAAACGTTAATTGTTAATATATGGGAAATTGTTTATATTTTATCACATTTTCCATGTCAAATATAAGAGAAAAAAGCTGACTTTAAAAAAATACCCCTATGAAAATGAAGAACAAGTAAACATAAAGTCCATGAAAGGAAAAAGTCCTACGTCCTATTTAGACTGAATTTGTGGTCCTCCGGTATAGAATATAAAATCTATAATACAGTGTTGTACATTACAATCATGAACAAAAATATCGATCAGTAGAAAAAATTTGAGATTGTTTGTTTCAAGGGAAAAATTTAAGCTAGCTAGACAAAATTTGCGGTCCTCCGGGCCGGATCAAATTTATGTACATGCTAAACTTACGTAAAAGTTCAACAACACATCTGTTTATAGTTTCGAGGCTCAATTAAAAATTAAAATATCGTCAAGATGAATACTTTTAAGATGGTTAGTTTGAAGGAAAATCCAACGCGATGTTGACTGAATTTGCGGTCCTCCGGGTCNCATAAAAGTTCAACACATCTGTATATAGTAGTACAGTATTATCAATAATAAATATATTGACCAGTAGAAACAAAATGTGGGATAGTTATTTTCAAGGGAAAAATTTGCGGTATTGAGACTGTATTTGCGGTCCTCCGGGTCATTTCGAATTTATGTACAGAATGAATTGAAATAAAAGTCTAACAACGCATCTGTGGATAGTTGTACAATATTATCAAGAATAAATTTAATAACCAGTAGAAACAATTTGTGAGATCTTTAGTTTGAAGAAAAAATCTACCGCAATGTTGGGTGAATTTGCGATCCTCCGGCCCGGATCGAGTTTATTTACATAATAAATTTACATAAATGTTCGTCAACACATTTGTGTATAGTTATTGAGTATCATCAAGAATAAATATATTAATAAGTAGGAACAAATCGTGATATCGTTCTTTTGAAGAAAAAAATTTACGCTATCAGCCAATATGAAAAATTATGCGATCTTTATATTTATATTCACTTTTTTATTACTTTTATATTCACTTAAATGACTGTAATACAAAGCGAATAATCAAAAATAAAAATGTAAGTAAATAGAAACAAATTTCAGAGTTGTTTTGTTAATTTGGATTGAAAATGGTCCTCCGGGCCGGATCAAATTTTTATACATAATACACTTACATAAAGGTTCAACAACCCATCTGGGTATAGTTGTAAAGTATATCTAGAATAAAAATATTAATAAGTAAGAAAAATAGATGGTTTGTTTGAAATGAAAATCCTACGCTATTTTGTTAGAATTTGCGGCCCTCCAGGCCGGGGGTGAAATGGCTATTAAAAAAATTCTATGACAATAAAGTACAAATGTGCAAAAAATACCTTCGACCGTATTGTAAAATTTTCGTTAGGTACATCCTGGAAGATAAGATTAGATATATAGATTAGAATAACTATACTCTCAGAACGCCGTTGTTTTATTTATTTTCTTCTCCTTCTTCTATCTCTCTTTCTCTCTCTGTCTCTCTCCTCTCTCTCTCACTCACTCACTGTTCACCTCACCTTCTTTATCCGAAAAATATTTCTACTTGATAAATGAAAACAAAAAACAAACAAAAATAAATAATTTTTTTTTTTTACATTCTGCTGAATTACTTAATAAATTCAATGTACAAGTACTTGTGTGTTTGCCACACAAGTTCAACAACTATAATGCAAGGCATACAATCATCCATAAAAATACTATTAAGAAGAATCAAGCATCAGATCGTTAGTATGTAATTTAGATTAAAGCAGTGGTCCTCCGGGCCGGATCAATAAATATACCTGCGTAAAACTTAGTGTTTTACTAACAAACTTAGGTTAAAGAGAAAATTTACAAATCTTATGTTATTAGGACTTAATGTTGTGGACTTCCGAACCGAATCGGTTTTATATACAAAATACACTTAATAAAACGTATAATCAATAACAAAAATATTAATCAGTGGGTGCAAGTAGAGAATGTCCGGGCCGTACCATAAAATATGTACATATATATTATATATATATATAATTCAAGTAAAAAAATCCTTCGGGTCGGATCGAGTTTATATGCAGAATACACGATAGATAGATCATCTACTCTCAGTGCCTATGATGATTATTTGCATCACAAAATATACATCCATATAATTTAGTATTACTCTAACAAATTTATAATTATTTAAAGAAAAACTATACAAATCTTATGTTTTAAGACTTAAATAAAAATCCAACACCTTAATTAGTGTTGGAACAATTTAATTTTTGCAGGATACACTTACATAAAAATTCAAAAACAAAAAATATCCAGGTATATAACTGTAAATATAAAATCAACAATAAAAAATATTATTCAGCAGGAATAAGTGACCATCTTTAATATTTTATTTAGATAGAAAGTCAAGGTCCTCCGGGCCGGATCGGGTGTCTATGACGAATACAGTTACATAAAATTCGAAAAAACAAAAAACAGAATGTTCAGTTACGATGTAAACCTAAGCGTAAAATAACAAATGGCAGATGTCATTATCAACTATCAGAACGCTCGACGATAATTATATGTTACTTATATTAATTTATGGCCCTCCGGGTTGGCTCACATGTACATATGCACTTACATAAAATTCAGCAATGCACAACATACGTGCAAAACTTTAAAATAAAACGCAGTATCAATAGTAACAATGTCAATCAGAAAGATCGAGCATTGATAGTTTATAGGAAGAATCCTCCCTTTTAGACTGAATTTGTGGTCCTCCGGGCCGGATCAAGTATGTATATAATAATTATTTATATGTATGAGTGTAATAATAGTGTATCGAATATGTATATAATAATAGATTTAAAGTCCAATATCGTCTTTAAATATAGTTAATTCAAAGAAATAGCAATTCGTGAAAGCAGTGGTCTTCCGAGCGGATGGATAAATCCTTAATCTTATAAGCGACATACCACATATTTTATTGTAGTGTGGAATAAATAAAACCAAACGCATCTTTAGATTAATCAGGCCCGGAGGACCAAACTTGTTCAGTCTGAATAAAATATCAAAAAAATTTGCCGCCTATATCACTATCTGTTTTATATATATTTATTTTTGAAAATTCCTTGCCTTGACAGGAGTGATAGGATCAGTAAAAACATTCGTATACGATCAACCCTCGGAGCGGGTGATGTTTTATTTTAAATTTTCCATGACTAGTCTTTAAAAACGGACTTATCTCTGTCTCACTCTCTGCTTTATATTATGTACATTTATTTTCTAAAAATTCCTTTTTTAGTTTCATTGGATGGCCCGATAGTGATCGGTAATGATGCCGTTAGATTGACGACCAGTTCTCAGAACGCTCTTAAATTTTTTAAATATTCCTTTTCTTTTATCTTTTTTGTTATAAAAAATATATGGGTCTGTTTTTAAATGCGTCTGCACTCAGGAAAACTCTACCAACCTTATCCGGCCCGGATGACCAATAAAATACGGACACCAGTGTAAACGGGGTTTTTAAAACCAATATATATTTTTTAAAACTCATGCAACCAAAAAACACAAACTCATTACTTTTTCTGATTTTTTATCTAACTCTCCTTATCTTCTCTTTCCCTCACTCTCCTTCTCTTTCCCTCCCAACTACTCACCTTTCATAAAATAAAATATATATACTTACACATGTAAACTAATGTGCGTGTTTATTGATTTATGTATTTTATTGGTCCTCCGGGCTGGATTGGGTAATTGGCCCAACTATCCTCTTCTTCTATTGTTAAGTTCGCTTTTTTAATATTTGTCTTATTTGGCTCCCATTTCCAGCAATACACCTATACTGTTTTCTTCCTCATTCATTTTATTTTTCGTCCTAATACAAATATAGTGAATATATTCATTTTTTTCCGAAGAATCATAAATATAGGGAAATTAAATAGATTACGATTTTTTCCCGAGCTTTTGAACAGTCCGTGCCTGGGTTGCCCACAAACCCGTAATTGGGCCAATTGTTAAATTGGTATTGGCCATAAATCGCGAATAATAGCGTACCCGGGTCGTAGCGCCAAAGGCAATCAATACCCAAATCATCATTAGTATTGCTAGCCCGACGTCAGGAGCCCACTATTCATTCCGACAGATTATGATAGAGAGGAATACACCGTTTGGCGAGGGACATATCGTAATTCTGCGCGTGTCGGGGTCCGCTTCGCCTCGCTCTGACTCGACGCGCGAAAAGTATCGCGAATAAACAGTATGGTTCAATTGTGTTAATTTTTAATTTAATCATTGTGCCGTTTCGTTTTTAGTCTTCTGGCGGTCATAGTCATGGTAGTCTGTACTTACAAATATACATTTTGATCAGTGTTGAATACAGTGTTGCCTAAGCTTGAAATGAAGGGGAAAACAGTGTTGACTTTTTAAGTCTTGTCCGCTAAATTTCCCTTTTTTCTGGAAGAGGAAAAGTCAAGGGTAGGAGGATACGCAGGTCTCATCAAAGTTTTAGGATCTGGTAAAAAGTTATAAGCTTTTTGAAGAGTTCTAGACAAAGATGAAAATTACAGAATCGACCAATATTGGTCTCGGTGCCTAACGAAAATGGGCCGTTTCGTTTTATAATCTCAGCTGACCTCAATTCAAACCCAACGTACATATTGCTTATTGCCCAAACATGAAATAGAGGTGGAAAACAGTGTTGACTTTTTAAGTCTTGTCCACTGGATTTCCTTTTTTTCCGGAAGAGGAAAAGCCAAGATTCAAAGGATACATACGCTCTTACCAAACTTCGGGATATGTTAAAAACTCTTAAGCTTGTGGAGTTCTAGTCAGTGATGTAGATTACACAATAGACCAATATTGGTCGCTATCCGGAAGGTCGTAAAGCTAACTGTACCGTACTATAATTTTTTTAATGATGATAGGATGTTTGTCAGGGTTGTACTGTGATCCGATGTAAAATCCAACTCACATATATTAAAATACGTATTCATTTGGTCATCCGGGCCGGATCGAGACTGGGTAGGGTTTATTGTTAATATATGTAGGTATTTTGTATATAACCTTAGGAAAGAAGGAGGTGAAATGAGAAAGACGATCTTAGTTTAAAAAAAAGGAGAACGATTATTCAAATGGAAAAAGGGATAGTGAGAGAGAGAGAAGAAGTTGTGTAATAGTTAAACAGTGATTGAAATGACACAGATAGGTAATAGGGAAAGAGATTGAGTGACTGAATGAGATAGAGATTTGTACCAATTTGCCGTTTATTAACATATAAATTAGCCGTATCTGGACCTCATGAAAACAGAAGGGAAAGGAACAGGGAAAAGAAATACGGGGTGCGACTCCGAAGCCTAGGATTAATGGGAAAACTGACCCTTTGGCGTTGTTTTGTCTGATTGTACACAAAGGAAACTGTTCTTTTTTTGAACAAGCTTGTTTGTTGTAGAGTGTTGTTAAAAATGGAGCGGATTGGAAAGAAAAGAGTGCTGACACAGCGGCACACCGGCTGATGATAGTAGACCTGCTGAATGCTTAAGCAGCCGGCCATTTTGCAAGTCGGCAGACTTCGCTAACAATTCTGCCGATTGGTCCGTCGACCTGGTTCGTGAAAGGATGATGAAAACTGTCAAAGTCTCTCTGAAAAGGGGGATTTTCTGTGCGGACAGCCGGGGAAGGATTTGCCCGTTCTGTTTATAGCCGCCGATTTCGACCGGCCTAATTTATCGGATCGCTCAATTACCGGGCGTTTTTACCCTTTTTTAGACCGGCCGTGTAATCAATTCCGCCGGCCGAAATGAATATTATATCAGTGGAAATTTGCATAATTTCTCTCGTTCTATTCTCATTTTTTACCCCATACCACTCCGGCCCGTCGCCTCGGACCAAATCGCTCCCCGATCCCTGTTGTTTATTATTAACAGTAGTTTTAAATTCTACAGCGGAATTCGTACCGAGCCGTGAAAAGCTAATCGGGCCGAATTTCCACGTCGTGCGGAGCCAGGGGGCGGAATACACCCAACGCCCCAAGGGATTTGGAAACCGGACAAACGACGGGACCCTGTCGAGAGAGGACGTGGTTTGTTTGCTGAGTAGACGCAGGATTCACAAACAATTTCGACAAAATTGCCACCGTCGGTTTTTCCGGCATGAAATACACTCAAAAGAGAAACCTCCAAGCTAGGATCGTTTAGCTGATACGCCAGACATGCCGCTTGCCCCTTGTATACGTCTGTTCTCGCTTCCTTCAACTTTCCATACGATTGGGAAAGATGATAAGATATCTCTCCCTTTTAAATTCTTTCCACTGGAATCGTATATTTCTGAACCTATCTTTCTCGAAATTTTATTAGAGGTACTCTTACTGGATAAACAATAAAGGAAGGGGATGATTATGTAAATGTACACGTGCATATAAATATGTTCGAATTACTATATACTCTATCCGGCCCTGAGAACAATAAAATCGGAATGTCAACTGACAAATTATAGGGATAGAGATAGAGGTGGAGAGAGAGTCAGAGAGAGAGAGAGAGAGAGAGAGAGAGAGAGAGAGAGAGAGAGTGAGAGAGAGGAGTGAGAGAGAGTGCGAGAGAGAAAGANAGAGAGAGAGAGAGAGAGAGAGAGAGAGAGAGAGAGGGAGGGAGAGAGAGGAGTGAGAGAGAGTGCGAGAGAGAAAGAGAAACAGACACAGAGAGAGTGAGACTGAAAGAGAGAGAGAGAAAGAGAAAGAGAGAGAGATAGATAGAGTCAGAGAGAGAGAGAGAGAGAGAGTCAGAAAGAGAGGGAGAGTCAGAGAGAGGAAGAGAAAGAGAGAGATTTAATTTGATAAACGATTTAATTTTACAAATCTCGCAGAGTTAAGTCAATTTGACCTTTCTTAAACTCAACAAGAAACGAACATTTTACAGTTTGAACTTACATACATGCGCTTCTAAATGATCATATATATGTAATAATAAAAAAACCCAATAAAAATAGAAAATTTAAGCTGAATGTGGAATAGTAATAATAACTAAATAAAATTTTACATTCATTTAACCTCTAACAAATCAATAAAGAGAGAAAATTATATAATTACAAAATTTACTAACAATTTTATAGAATACATGCACATAAAATTAAAATTTCTCACCATCTCATTATAAACTGCAATGAATTTTGAAAAAATTCCTGAAAAGAATTTACAAATTTGTGCAAAATAACATAAAATAAACTATAATAGTTTGAATACTTGCCTATAAAATAATTCATGTACAGATTAAATGCTTCATCAGGCTTAGAAGAATAAGTTCATCTTATAAATTGTGAAAGTACCGATCAAGCTTTCAGTATACTCTCTCTCTCTCTATGCCTCTCACTCTCTCTCTCTCTCTCCCTCTCTTCATTATAATACTGTAGAAAATTTTATGAACAAGATGTTTTATATTAATTTTCCCAAGTGCATGCCTCTATAAAACGGCGCTATTGAGGATAAGGAAATGATTATAGAAATTATGAAGGGGTGAGTATGTAGATTCACTTTTTGTTAATGGTTCTTGTACTCGCAGATTTTTTGTTTACAACGATCCGGATTTCAAGCATTACGCTCATCATCAGTAGTAATTAAAAACACTTCTAGAGTGAACCCACCGATCCACCGCCAACGCTACGTTCCAGTGAGACGATGGTTTTGAACTAAAAATTAAAGAACTAAATATTAACTTAATAAATAATGTAAGAAGTCTTTTTATACATAAATAAATTAACAATACAGTTAAATAATCAAGTGTTTAAATTAATTAATTTGATTAATTTGTACGTCAAATATTATTTAGGTACATATTTAAAATTGGAGGTAAATCAAAATCTGTACTATACTATTTTTGCAAGTTTGATGTTTAAGTTTACATTTTTTATTTACAATTTTTTCAAACCAATCTAGTTCTCTCTCTTTGTTGCACTGCAGTGGAGGTTGTTTACTAGTTGCAAAATGCAAGAAAAGGATAAATATAGACCAGCGTGTATATTCTTTATAACACACGATGTATATTTACACTGAATCCTTATCTGAACATTCGATCCGACCCGGAGGACTAATAAAATACGTATATGAATGTAATATGGTGTAAAAACAGAATGACGTAGGAGGGAGGGGGCGAGAATGATGAAAGGGACAGAGAAAAATAGGGAGAGAGAGAGGGGGGGAGAGAGAGGGAGAGAGAGAGAGGGAGAGAGAGAGGGAGAGAGAGAGGGAGAGAGAGAATACTCAAAATCCCTCTCACATTCTTTCTCTTTCTTTTTCTCTCTGCTCTTTCTGCCATCTTTACATATACATCCATGTGCGTATAAAAGCGCGAGTAACCGCTTGTATGAGCCCTAAATTATTATTCAAATTTTATTGGTCCTCCGGGCCGGATCAGTGAAATTCAGCTTAATAATATATATAATAATTTATCTATTATATCTACAAGGTGTCTTAGAGAGATATGTCAACACAATTTTTTTTAAAATTAGATACAAATTTATTAATTATTTAAAACAATTCTATAGACGAATGGTAAAAAACGTATGTTTGTGATACCCCGTTTATTTTGTTATAACTTTATTTGTTATTTTTAGGTTCCAGGTGGTGAAAGGAAGATGTGTCAGTGAGATGGCCGTGCTCCTCCTCGTCGCCTTACTGGCGCTCCAGACTGACACTGCTCAAGGTAAATCCCCAAAATATTTTTACAAAACACTGAATAAAAAAAGATAACATTCAAATCTTAAATAACGGTCTTGGGGAGGTTTTTAATGGAGAAATTCCAACCGGGGGGGGGGCGAGTGGGCAAATAGGTCGATGAATAATTACGAATAAGCGGTCCGAAACCGGTCTCCGACGTTGGCGATATTATTTCTTTACGCGTTCATCCAAGTGGACATAGTGAAATAATGATCGGATTGACGCTTTTTAGTATTCAGACGGGGGCGTGTTTCGTCGTTGCAAATCTCGAAGTCAATTGAGTGGAAGAATGAAAAGGAAATACACGACAGTTGAACAAGAACGAACACTGAAGATGCCGATATCTTTTTCTAATTTGCCAAACGGAGAAATAATATAAATGTAAAAGGTTTTAAAAGATCGTGACGTTTGAGAATGAGTAGAGAAGTTTACACACAAAACATCCTGTACGTTGAGGTTGAAGGTGGTTACCCTGAAGATATCATCAGTTGTGGGCTATGGTAGTGATGGTTAAGGATGGATAGGGATGATTTCATTCGACACATATGGGTTAGAGAGATTGGTAGGGAGGGTTCAGAATGGGTAGAGATAGTTACACCTCAGATTCGATTTGAGGTATAGTTAGAGATTGGTAGGGAGGGTTGAGAATGGCTAAGCATTGTTGCACCTCAGACATTCTTTGAGTTATGGCCAGAGATTGGTAGGGAGGGTTGAGATATTATGGTTAGAGATTGGTTGGGAGGGTTGAGAATGGCTAGAGATTGTTGCATCTCAGACATTCTTTGAGTTATAGTTAGAGATAAGTTGGGAAAGCTGAGAATGTTTAGAGATAGTTACACCTCGGACATGCTTTGAGTTATGGTCAGAGTTGGGTAAGTAGGGTTGAGAATGGGTAGAGATAGTTACACCTCAGACATGCTTTGAGTTATGGTTAGAGTTGGGTAAGTAGGGTTGAGAATGAGTAGGAGATGGTTACACCTAAGGCATGCTTTGGGTTATAGTTAGAGATAAGTGGGGAAAGTTGAGAATGGGTAGAGATAGTTATACCTCAGACATGCTTTGAGTTATGGTCAGAGTTGGGTAAGTAGGGTTGAGAATGAGTAGGAGATGGTTACCCTCCAGATATCATGACAGTTTAGGTTGTGTTTGGAAATGGGTAAGGACGGTTATATATGATTAGAGATCGTGAAGGATGAGTACGGATAGCTATAATCCGTACATTTGAGTTTTGTAAAGAGATAGTAGGGATGGTTAAAAATAGTAGAGATGGTTGGACGACCAAGACATCGCTTTAGGTCTGGGATTTAGGTATGGTTGGGTATTTGTTGGAAGATGCTTACCCTTCTGATAGTCCAGATTAGTGATAGTTGAGGATTGCTACGGATGGTCACACTCCACACGATTAGGTTTTGGCTAGAGTTGATTGCGGAGGGTTAAGGGTGAGACAATTCTAAACATCTCAAATCAAAAGTATCTGTAACAATCCTATTCTTTCTTAACCATCATTAACCATTCCAACTATAGTGATATGTGATGGATAACCATCTTTCTTATGCTTGACTGTACCTGCATATTCTTACGTATCCCGAACAATTATGGTTTTACAATAAGTATCCATCACTAAACGATATTCCTCCTAACCAGTGATATGTGCTGTGTAGCTTTGAACATCATTAACCAACCTTGAACGTTTCCCAACTGAATATTTGTCTTGGGACATTTAGAACCTGTCGTGGATGTCTTATATCCTCGCTAACCGATTATTTAAGACGAAAAGTAGCTATTGACAAACCTGCGGTAATAGGCGGACCAGGTTGGTCCTAAACGGTCATCATCTTACAGCTGGTCTTCGCAAGGTAGTCCTTGGACTTGTCCTATAAGTGGAACTAAAAACATTTCAGAGCTTAAAATGAGAACTCTTTCCTTAATAATATATCATCGGTTGTGCAACTTGTCGTAACTCTTCGCCTAATTGGAACTGTATATACAATTAATCAATACTCTTACTGGCCGGAGCTGTTTGGCCTTTTTTATTTCAGAGGTACACGGATGGTGTGTGTCTGACGCAGTGACGTCTCATCGGATGTCTTCGTACCTCCGGAGTGTGCCATCTTATTCAATACTTGCATATTTTTTTAGAGAAAGTGTTTTTGATCTTTAATTCTTCCGGCTTTTGTCTGTCGGTTTAATACGTTTTCTTCTAAAGGTAAAAGAGGCGGAGTGATTATGAAACTACACGAATGTAGCCCACCCAATTTATTTATTTATCCTTCTTTCAAGCTATAATGATGTTTATTTGGCAGTGTTGTAGGATTTAGTAAAAAAAAGACAGACGTAACGTCGTGATCATCCAGATCGATCCGAGTGTTTTCAGAATGGCTTTCACAGGCCGGAGTTAATTTTGATTTACATATTTCGGCTGAAAACCGGCGTCAAATTAATAAGGCGAGTCGACAGAGGTTTTTAAATGTCACGCCTTTTACATCACAGTCCGTCATGAAGAGAAAGGGACGGGTAATTCGATTTTGCGAATTAATTCGCAACTTGGCTTTGGAATTTTTAAATTGGATTTGGCACGGGCCGGGACCGTCTTCGTTCCCTGTTCTCCTCAAAATAAAATTAAACTGTCAAATTGTGTTAACAAGGCTAAGGGTACCGGGGAATCCGTGGATTCGACTTTCGGTCTCGGGGATTTTCACGTCCAGAAGGATTTTCCCCCCGAGCGACGACGGCCTCCGGGTGGACGGGATAAGCCAGATGTTCCGCAATGACTTCCAAAATAGGCGAACTGGCTGGAGGACAACTCGCGGCGCTATTCAAATTAGTGAAAGCTCTCCAGGTTCAACGGACGCCGTGAAAAGCAGCCTTTTTTCTGCTTTTTCACACCCTGGGGGGGCCCTTAGTTTCGAAATCCATGAAAAATGTATGCCATCATTTGAACCAATTCCAATAAATATCAAATTTATTCATAAAAATCCATCACCATAACTATTTTTACCATGACTCATGATTCCTATAATGAACATAAATTTCACTGCCTTATTTACATATGATGTTAAAATAAGCCAGAAAATATATAAAACCAAATAAATTCCTCAGAAAACCCTAATAAATTGCACGATAAAAAATGACTGCGTACGACTTGCATTCATTTACATAAAACATAAAAATGACTTATAAATTTTGTTGTTTGTTTTAACGATTAGTGAAAATCCATCTCTTGGTCTGATAGGTGATGGTCTGTCCTGATCTTCCTGATCTCGCTGGTTTGGCCGATCATACGAATTGCGTCATATTGCGCTTTCTGCCGCCGGTGAGCCTGTCGGGGTTTGTTAACCGCCAGTTAAAGTTAGGGATGTTTATTGATGGCTATACTCCGGATGGATAGAGACGGTTAAGGATTCTTTCGGTTGGACAGAGATGGGTACACAGTGTAATATTACGATAGTTTGGATTATGGTTAGAAATAAGTACGGGTGGCGATAAATGAATATTGATGGTTAAAGATGAATACAGTCGGTTAGGGATTGTCAAAGTTGGATAGAGATGATTACATCGCAATATTACGATAGTGTGGATTATGATTAGAACATAAGCGCAGATTGACATAAATGGATATAGATGGTTACACTCGCAATGTTATGATCGTTTGGTTTATGGATAAGGATGGTTGCATTCCAAATATCACTATACTTGGGGTTAGAGAAGTTTAGAGACAGTTAAGGTTGGGTAGAGATGGTGACATTACTCCAGACATTGCTATAGTTTTGGGCTATTATTAGAGATGAATAGGATGGTTGCATCCAAATATCACCATACTTTGGGTTAGAGAAGTTTAGAGACGGTTAGTAATGGCTAAGGTTGGGTAGAGATGGTGACATTACTCCAGACATTGCTATAGTTTTAGATTATGTTTAGAGATGGTTGAATTCCAAGTATCACCATACTTTGGGTTAGAGAAGGTTAGTGATGGTTAAGGTTGCATAGAGATGGTGACATTACTCCAAACCTAGCTATAGTTTTGGGCTATTGTTAGAGATGAGTAGGAAAGGTTGATAATAGGTAGGAGGCGGTTACCCACAAGACAACGCTGTAGCTTTCGGTCGTTATAGTTAAAGATGGGTAGGAGGGAAGGTTAAGAATGGGTAGATTGAGATTATTATGGATGATTAGAGATGGTACTACATAAAACTCCTTTCATCACCATTAATTCGTAACTATTTCTGACCACCTCCTGGCGAAATTATTATATCTGGTGTTGTTTAACTATTCGTAAAAATCGCACCAATGGCTGACCCGTCAAACCAGCGAGACTAAGCGGAGAAGACTGTTTGGACACGACCAAACTTATTTGACCTATCACCCCCGCAGACCTCAACAAGACTAAGTATAAAAATACCGATCCGCTATTTTTTTTTTTTTTTTGAAAGGGTTAGGTTTTTAATTTCATTGTTTCAAAACTGTTAGGGCGTTTCTTTTTAAATTCGAATCGAGCTTTTTGTGTGTCTAAACATAAAGTTAAGTGCCTCTTTGAACAAGGGATTCCAATTTCGTCAGGGAAGGATCGTCTGAACCACCGCCTATAGACGTCTTTAAATTTCGAGTGTACAAACAGTGAAATTCAATAAAAGGGCTTATCTCTGAGCCCCTCTCTCTAATTTTCTTAGGAAACGAAACCGAAACCCGTCTTATCTCGCGTTTTCGGCCTATCTCCTCGAAATAATTTATTTATTGATAACCTCTGTCGGCAGGAGGCACCGCCCATGCCGGGCATTCCTAGATGGCCGGTCTGTTTACACTGGAGGATCGTAAATGGAGCAAACAGCGGGGACAGATCCGTGGGCTGAAAGCACGAAAAAGAAAAAGAAGTCAGCCTGTACCTGTGGGCTTGTTATTAATTGAAAATACCTCCTCATTTAAGGATTTAAGGATTTTCAAGCGTTTTATCATTCTACACGGTGCCTATTGTAATTAATGGGCCGTAAAGATCGTCGAGGCTGAGATCAATTAAAAGTTTTACACCCCCAGCTTAACGGTCGATGTTTGTTAAGACAATGTGATCGATGCTTATCCCACGATGGCCGTATTTCAATCATAAAACGTTAAAAACCGGCAGACCTTTCAGTGTCCATTGTGTTTAGAAACAGGTTGTGAATTTTTTAACCCGAGGCGTGAATAATTTTCAACAGGATAGTCAATAATTGATGATCACGGCCTCTTCGACCATGTGTCATAGATATTTTAGCCTGAGTGTGGCCATTTTTCAACAGTTGTCATCGCCCTGATCCTTTTACAGCGAAAAGGAGAGAAAAATCTTTCAAGTCACGCCAGGTCGATTTTAAATCATCAAATGTTGAATGTGAAAAAGGGCACGGGTCGAATTTTTTTTTTAACAATAGAACGGAGCCGGTCTCGTAACAGGACGTTCGGACGTTCCCGGGCATATGGTCACGGGGACAAGGGTATCCCATTACCGCTATCTCATGGAGATAGGGTTCTCGGATTTTTGTCCAATCCTTTCTTCCACTTTCTCACAGGATAAAAAGATCCCATCGCCGTACTTTCCGACAATTTGTCTCGTCTTGTATGAACACAAAAGGGGGAAAAAGGTTAAAATGGGAATTTACCAACTTACCGCTCCCGAGACAAGAGATAACCAACCCTGACATACATATTTTTTCACATTACTACAATTTTTAGGCCTCTAGGTTATAAAACAAACAATCGACTAAAAAAACTTGTAATTTTAGTGGTTAAGAAAGGTCGCAATGCGAGGGAAATAAACGTCTTCCATATAAAATCAGGCCCGGAGGACCAAATTCAACATATAAAAAACCTCACGACGAAAATTGCAAACAGGCCTATGCAAATATAGTATAAGACCTAACTTCGCGAAGGTTTTTTTCGGCCCGGAGGACCAACCAACTTTTCAATCATCTACTATTACATGTAATACGTAAAGGTTTGTTGAATTGGCTAGTTATCGACCTAACATGTTTCGTTTATCAGTGGTAACAGGTCTCTATGGTATTCTAAAAAGTATTAGGTCCTCCGGGCTGGATCGTATTTGAAAACATTTCTTTCTCCCAAATGGCGCCATTTTCTAGAGGCATGCGTTTTGAAAATTTAATAATATACCATATTGAGTACAACATTTTCTACAGTATATGTATGTAGAAAATGAGAGCGGATGAGAGTGAGAGTGTGTGTGTGTGTGTATGTGTGAGAGAGAGAGAGAGTGAGAGAGAAAGAGAGGGTGAGAATATGCTAAATGTTTGTTATTTATAAAATGAATGCATCCTTGTAAACCTGATCCGGCCTGGAGGCCGAAGCGTTCAATGTTAAGTATTAGGTACTCGATCTTCATTCCTAGCTTCTTCCTAGATCTTAGTAAGTAGATATCCTATCGTTCTCTCTCTTTATATCTCTCTGTATGTGACTGTAGAAAAAACAAATAGACTGAAAATGCTATTATTGCACAATCCGGCCCGGAGGAACAACTACTTTTCATATGTTAATTACTACACATAACGGGTTACGTTGGATGAGCAAGTTTCTAAAATTGAATCAAATACAATCTTCAAACGGTGATGACGGGTCTCATTTGTTTGAATTCCTTAAAAATTAGGTTGTCCTGGCTTGGTCATATTTGAATAATTTCCTTCATCTAAATCGTTTTTAAGAGCATGATAAAATGAAATTAAATAAACTTCTAAAGCCGAAAAAGCGTTGAATCTAAAACGTTGCCTACAAAATTTGATAGAACACTTTGGTCCTCCGGGCCGGATAAAGTTTAGGAGAGCGCATTCATTCCATATACTGTGAAACTAACGATCAAACGGTGGTTCTGCCGAGATTTAGATGAATGAAATGTTTTCAAATACGATCCAGCCCGGAGGGCCTAATTTTACAATTTCGTTCAATTCGTACAAATTAGATTTGTTATCACGGTTTAATGATATACGTTCGATTATTTTATATAAATTCCCTCTTCCATTGAAAAACGACCCGTTACCGGTTATAATTAATTTGCTTTAATTTAATTAACGCGTTATACGGTATGGGGCAATCGACGAGAAATTAGGGCTCGCGACAAAAAGACGTCGCTTGAAGAGATAGGATCGACTCGCCCCCCTCGGACGCCCGGACCGTTTAATGAAGTAACGGCTGATAACGCTAATGAGAAAACCTTCAAAACGTTTATTAAGTTTAAATTTCCCCCTTTTTTTGTAATGGGCTGAACGAGGAAAAATTTAATTAGAACGACCGAGACGCTCGCGTTTTAAAAAATTCTTGTTTTTACCCCGCTTTTTTTCCCAATTAACTCTTCTCAGGGTAAATTAGCCTTTGATACGCTTCTTCTGCAATGATTTGCAAGGGAGTGGGGCCTGATTTTTGTTTCGGCTTCTTTTGCAACGGGCTGAAACATAAACTAAGAATTCTCAACACAAAATAAAGACTTTTGAGTTTAACTTTTTTATATTCAACAAACTATGCTATTCAATCATACACACAACATCAAGTACATAAAACTATATTGTTAAGACTGAATACGCTATTCTTCACCCGATCCGGCCCGGAGGACCAACTTATAATTATCATTTGATACCTACATCGTCATCGCTTAGAGTTGGTTTTGCCTGCATTATAACATGTATTTTTATGAATACATATTATGCAATTTTGTCTTCATGCTTTGGTTCTTCATTTGGTTCTTTATGTCCAATCATCTTGATCAGTAACTCTCATAGATACTTCCACATAGATTTGTAGTACGATTTGTTCAGTCGAATGGATTGCTAGTACGATTTATCCAGTAAAATCTCATTTGTAGTACGATTTGCCAATTAAACCATGGTTTTTAGTAAGATATGTCAAATTAAACCTGATTTATAGTACGCTTATCTCCGGGAAAACCTGTTTTCTTCATGTACGATGTGTCAGGTTAAACCTGGTTTCTAATATGATGTGAAAGGTAAAACCTGATTTGTAATACGACATGTCCAGTTAAACCTGGTTTCTAGTCCGAATGCCAGATAAAACCTGGTTTCTAAGATGATGTGAAAAGTAAAACCTGATTTGTAGTACGACAGGCCCAGTTAACCTGATTTCTAGTACGCTTATCCCCGGGAAAACCTGTTTTCTTTAAGTACGATGTGTCAGGTTAAACCTGGTTCTAATATGACGTGCCAGGTAAAACCTGATTTGCAATACGGTATGAACAGTTAAACCTCATTTCTAGTGCGATATGTCCAGAACCTGCTGTCTAGTATCACAGTATGTCAGGTTAAACCTGGTTTGTAGTTTTGTAGTTTAGTTAAACTGATTTCTAGTACGATATGTTCTGTTAAACCTAGATTTTGGTTCAACGTGTCTAGTAAAACCTGGTTTCTAGTACATGTCCAGTTAAACCTGATAGTAGGCTGTATCCGGAAAACCTGATTTCCAGTCTGATGTGTTAGGTTAAACCCGGTTTGAAAATATGATGCGACAGGTAAAACCTGATTTGTAGTATGATATGCCCAGTTAAGCCTGATTTCTAGTACGCTTATCTCCAGGAAAACCTGTTTTATTCAAGTACGCTGTGTCAGGTTAAACATGGTTTCTAATATGATGCGACAGGCAAAACCTGATTTGTAGTATGATGTGGCCAGTTAAACCTGATTTCTAGAACGCTTGTCCCCGGGGAAAACCTGATTTCTAATCCGATGAGCCAGGTTAAACCTGGTTTTTAATATGATGTAACAGTAAGACCTGATTTGTAGTACGATATGTCCAGAAACACCTAGTTTCTATTTCAATGTGTCAAGTCAATCCTTGTTAATATTACATGTCCAATTAAATCTGGTTGCTAGTACAATATGCCCAGTTAAACCTGTCTAGTATCACGGGTCAGCTTAAATCTGGTTTCAAGTACATTCAATATGTCAGGTTAAACGTGGTTTGTTGTTTTGTAGTCCAGTGAAACCTGATTCTGGTCCAACGTGTCCAGTCAAACCTGGTTTCTAGGACGCCTTGTCTCCAGGAAAACCTGATTTCTTGTCCGATGCGTCGGGTTAAACCTGGTTCTAATATGACGTGACAGGTAAAACCTGATTTTCAGTACGATATGAACAGTTGAACCTTTCTAGTGCGATATGTCCAGAAAAACCTAGTTTCTATTTCAACGTCCAGCCAATCATTGTTTGTATTAAGACATGTCCAGTTAAACTTCGTTTCTAGTACAATGTGCCCAGTTAAACCTGCTGTCTAGTATCACAGAATGTCAGGTTAAACCTGGTTTGTAGTTTTGTAGTTTATTTTTTTTATATTTTTTTACAAGGGTTCGCAACAGCAGAGGTCATATAAACCCTCAGGATACCGGTTTTTAAAAAAAAAGCCCATTGTTTATGTCGGTCCAGCGGCCTTGCATTCGAACCCCGGACCTTCACCTTACAGTGATGTTAACGCCTAAACCTTTGCGGCCACCGACGCCCCATTTGTAGTTTAGTTAAACTGATTTCTAGTACGATATGTTCTGTTAAACCTAGATTTTGGTCCAACGTGTCCAGTAAAACCTGGTTTCTAGTGCGATGTTTACAGTTAAACCTGATTTGTACGATGCGTCTTATTAAATCTGATTTCAAGTCCGATCTGTCATATTAAGCCTAACTTCGATTACAATACAAAAAAAAGAACTTTTGCCAAACCTGATTTCAAGTGCGATATAATCTGTCAGAGTTGGTTTCTAGTACAATATGGCCAGTTAAATCTGATTTTCAACATAATTTGACAAATAATAGTGTCTATTAGTCATCCTTGTCATATAATATCTATTTTCCGTAGGCATTTTTTGAAAAACCTAACAAGTACTATTTTCTTGGTTTGGTTTTTAAGAAGTGAAGTCAAATAATTCTTGGTGTTAAAAAGAAACGATGGCAAGCTAATACTTGCATATTGGTAATGCAACGTGAAGGATGAAAGGTCTACCAGGATACCCTGTTTTTAACAGAACAGCTGTGTCATTTTCCGTCCCGTCTCGACGAGACTTTGCTTGCTGTGCGATCCTTTTATGTTTTTTCTCAGCTTCGAGGTTCATCAACCTTCAAGACAGACAAAGATTATTGTTTATATGGTTCTTTATTTTATAACAAGGCTATAGGCGAAAAAGGCTATTCGGGTTGTGACTAACAGTAAACCCCTCCGGGTGTCTTGTAGATCGCGTTTTATCATGTCCACGGATCTCCCCGGACGCGATTTCGTGGCCGTACCGAGTGTTATTGACGCAGCCGCGCCGTAAATGGGCCGAGGCCCGGTTTCCAAGACTGTTAACAACCCGGGGGATTTACGATTCGCTTTTAATAGCCCGGAGACAAAGGGCCCTTCGGCGACATTAGTGCCAGCCGGGTTCGTCTCGAAGAAAAGTCACACGGGGGCCAAAGAGATCAAAGACTATTATGCAAAAAATACCCGGATATAAAATATTAAAAAGGGGCGATTTACATACAATCAGTATTATAAATGCAATCAATATTAAAAAATGCGTTTCGCAAAACTGGGCTGAGTTATTTCATTATAACGCAAAGACTCCATTATCTTCACAATGGGTGGCAATAGCCATAAAACCCATTTCATTAGTGGATTTGCCCACATAAACCCTAATGCCCAATGATAATCAAAATATACAACAATAAATAAAACTCTGATTGATCATTAATCTCTGTAAAATTGTAACTCACAATCAGAAGACGAAATAAAAAATAAATACATAATGTAAAATTGATGATACACGGACATCAATTTATATTACAGTCGCCCTTTTTCCAGTGACAACTTTGGATCATTGTTATATTAATTCTGAACGTTGTCTGCTATTTCAATAGGAAGAGATATATTAGGACAATAAATATTTTCCACCTTTACATTTTGAAATAAAAACAATATGAATTGTTTTTATCCAGAATTAACACCGAAGTGACACATTTCACATTTGTCTTAATAAAACTATAATATGAGACTACAGGGTTATACGTTAATGTTATACGTGTTTTGTGGTCACTATCGATAACGTAGTAAAATATTGACGTTTGTCGAATTGGTCCTCCGGGCCGGATTGGTCATTTAAAGTGATAAATCATTCACACATTACAATATCGTCACATACACATACTAAGAATTAGGTTGTATAGTACAAATCGTGTTAAAAATCAGAATTTACAGCATCGTGTAAGAAATTAGATATAATCTGATAACCCATACTAGATACGCGCTCAACTGGATACATGGTACAAAGTATCGTACTAAAATTCAGTTCTTATTGGATAGTTCCATTAAGACCTGAATTTTAGTACGATTAGTTAAAAAACCCTGATTTCTAGTATGATTTGTCATGAAAACCTGATTTCTAGTACAATTATCAGCAAAACCTAATTTCTAATGCAATTTGGGCAGCAAAACCAGATTACTACTATGTATGCAGTGAACCTGATTTCGGGTAGGATTTGTGCAGCAAAAACTGATTTCTAGTACGATTTACATTTTATTCAACTGTCTATCAAATAAACAGGAAAAACATTTATGCAATAAAACCTGATGTCTAGTACGATCTGTTCAGTAAGACCTGAATTTTAGTACAATTAGTTAAACAAAATCTGAATTCTTGTACAATTTGTCCAGTCAAAAATATGAATTTTTATATCATTCGTTCAATAAAACCTGTTATTTCTTGTAAAATTTACCCAGTATCATCAGATTTGCCTAGTAATTTTTCTCGCATCGTTCGCCATTAAGCTCGATTTATAGTACGATTATTTCATAAAAACCCATTTTTTAGTATGATTCTAACACGTAACATCTGATTTCGAGTACAGTCAGTAAAATTTTTTTTTCTAGTACGATGTGTCCTGTTCTGTAGTAAAGTTTCTCAACTTTCTCCAGGGAATCCTGATTTTTAGTACGATTCAGTAAAACCTGGTTTCTAGTACAATTTGTCCGGTCAACCCTGATTTATAGGTAAAATTTGTTCCATAACACCTGAAAGTGCACACGATAAAATTTTTAATATGTGTCGACTAATTAAACCCTATTTTATATAAAATTATTTTATTATTTTATATCTGACAAATTATACATCCTGGCCATGGTAAACGGTGAAAAAAATATTTTATTAAGAATTGACAAGTTAATGTTGATTGATAGTAGATGTATTAGTACAAAACCTAATTTTCTGAATAGGAATGCCCAAATGTTTTGTTGTTGTCAGTAAGATTCGAAAAATATGTAAATCCATGCAACAGGGCAAAAGCACATTTCATGGAGTTCATGGAAATGCAAATAGCCTTTACTTTACGATAGTTTCATTTAATTTAGTCTGCTTGAGACCTTTTGCTGACCTTTACTCTGAAAAGATTGCCATTGACGGTGATTTTTGCTTTCTCCGTTTTACGTCTAATAAAAATCATACGACAACGACAGTGCGTCGTAAAACGCGATTAGCATAAATTTCAAGGGGCATGAATTTTTTTTTGACGGGTAAAAAAATGGGCCAAATGTAAAGGGGCGGCGATATTTTTTTCGTTCGCTGAGGGCTTTTCCAGTCTCTAACATAGAGCGACTCTGTACCACAAATGATTAATATACGTTCCAATTTTTCTCTTTCTCTCTGGTTCTATCGAAAGATATATCGCTCTTTTGATTTCTGCCGAAATCATTGGTCAAAATAATCTTTCACTCGGTACTTCGACCCTGAGCTTTCTCCACGTTGCCCTCGTCGGTACGACAGTCACGACAATCGGATAATAAAGTAGTTTAAAAAAAATATATTGTACTGATTTTGTTTTGTAAATTTTGGCATGTAAAAATTTCTTATAAATTATAATCTCAAGTAAGACCGATTTTTCGTTCGTGCTAAATTTATATTATACATAAATATATATATTATATTATACATTCGAGGAACTCCGTCAGCGTAGTCTGAGCGTCCTCAACGCTATAGTTTTCGATGGTCCGATCCTTCGTATCCGGTGAGGCATACGCAAGTGCTTAGGCGGAGGTCACTGATAGAACAACAACCTCTTGTCTAAGTTCCCGCCAGGAGCATCACCAGTAACCACTACGAATCCGTTCCCATTGTAGCAAGGGCTGGACTTTGGAACATTCCTGCTACCCCGTAGTACAGATGTCTATGCACCCTCCCCCGTCTATGCAGATAGGATCTGGTACCCTAACCCTCGTGGCCTCTGATAAAGCACCTGCTGTCCTCTGCTTTAGAGAGATTGCCACGCCCTCAAGGCTGCACCATTTGCGCCTGGAAAGCCTCATTGTAACCAAGGGTTGGGAGAGGTCGCAAGGAAGAGAGAAGGTACCCGGATTGAGAAAGGGAAGTGAACGAGGACACGAGGTTCACTTTTTCAGGCGCCTCCCGCCTTGTCCACACTGTACCACCTATCGTCGTACTACTTCCACATTAAGTGGGCTATGACTCCCCTGGGTGGATGAAAGAGATGAGATGGCCGTTCAAGCGCCGAACGAGTCGGTACCGTCCCGACCAGTCATCTCGAGGGGGCAAATCCGAGGCTGTGTCCCACAGGTCGGATTGAGACTGTTCATTATCAGGTTTCCACTCTCCACATTGGAGCCCTCAGGTGGGTAACGGGTGCCTCCAAGACTTCACAGGCTCGCCCTCTCGGGTGCCTCCTACTCCCCAGAGGCCGACCATCCCCCCACTGGAGCGTTCAGGGGGGAGAGGTGGTTAGTCTCTCCCCAGTGGGTAACGGGTGTCCCCAAGACTTCACAGGCTCGCCGTTTCGGAGGCCTGCTACTCCCCAGAGTGATCATCCCGCTCCAGATGGTATTTGCTACTTTTGGTCGGCCAACGGCTACGCCAGGGTGCTTTGCAGGCGAATCTTTTCAGGTCGCACCCGCTCGACCCCTACAGCGCAGCCGTCCCAGTCTGTATTTGCTACTTAACTGAATGAACAGTTGCGATGCTCTTTTTTTCAGCCTCCGAAGAGACACTAACAGTGGCGCCATGAGTAGGCAAGAGGTCGCGCGAACGGGATAGGTTGTGTGTTGCACTTCACGGTTCCCCATCCACTACACCGTATGCATTCCTCGACGCTATACGCGTCGGTGGTCCGATCCTTCGTTTTCCCCTAGGCCGGGGGTGGATAGCCACCATCAGTATACACAGTATGAACGCTCTTGCCACTTTTTTACGATGGTATTTCAAGTACGGGGTTATATGAACCCTCGGGGTGCCTTTACCTTGATGACAGCCGGGTCAAGGCTAAGCCATTGCGGCCACCGATACCCTTTTTCTCGCCAATTGTTCTTATTAATACATTAGAGTTAATTATTAATTTATGAAGCAGAAAAAACAATATGGCCTTAATTTATTTATAATATGCTGAAACGTCTTTGGGAAGAGAAAGGTCTTCATCAATTTTGAAAGTCGCCTATTATAAAGTAATTTTCAAGGGGGCTGATGCTTTTATTAGGTGAGGGATCGTATTTAAATGATGATTTAATTATGCCGATGGGTGTGGACGGGTCGGGGGGGGGAAATGGATCCAAAGTACAATGGACTTGCCTCCGCGGAATAGATCCGAGCTGCCCACGACGGACGATTGTCGGCCTTAACTCCGTCCCGTTCCAGGTCCCGCGGGCCCATCAATCATCCGACGGCCGACTCTTCCATTTATCCCCGTCCCACGCGATACGCCATTGTTTACGGACGTCATTAAAAGATTTTACGCCGTCGGTTTTTAAATTGGCATTCAAAAGCACTCGGAGGACCGTAAACACGACTCTTAACGGGCGTGTCTCGACGGACACAGGCGACACGACCTTCTCACATTTAACATTCCCCGGTTTATTTTGGTCTCACTCCAAGAAACACTCTTGATAATCCCCCATAAAATCAAATATAGAAAACACAGATCGTAAAAACTTCCAATTACCAATATTTACGGGTATTTATTTTAACAAAATTCCCCAAGTAAAATCCTGCCTTGTTTAAACACAAATCATAACGCAAAACGATTCTAATGTTAAATTTAGCTAAAAACTGGAAAGGATTGTCGTATAAAACACATGAACTGTCATCGAACACTGACCTTTAATACGATTTGTTTTATAACACAATTTTTTCAGTAAAAAATTTTCTAGTATAATTCATCTAACCAAACCTGATTTAGTATGTGTGTCAGGTTATACTTGATTTCTAGTAAGATTTTCCCACTAAAACTTTATTTCTAATACGATCTAGCCTATTAAAATCACATGAATTACAATATTTCAGTAAAACCTGATTTTTAATAAGATTTTCCCACTAAAACTTTATTTCTAGTACGATCTAGCCTATTAAAATCATATGTAGTACAATTTTGCAACTAAACCCAGATTTCTTGTACAATTCATCTAATCAAACCTGATTTAGTATGTGTGTCAGGTAATACTTGATTTCTAGTAAATTTTTCCCACTAAATCATGATTTCTAGTATCATCTATCCTATAAAAGCAAATTATATAGTATTATTTATCCAATAAAACCTGATTTCTAGTAGGATTGTCTAGCTGGTTATAGCTGATATCTAGTAAGATTTGTCTAGTAAGGTAGAAATTTTAGAGCGATACGACCGTCAAAACGCAATTTCTAATACTATTTGTCCGACTAAACCTGATTTCTAGTAATATTTATATAATTAACCCGGATTTATACGATTTATTCGCTAAACCTAATTTCTGGTTGGATTTGTAAGGAAAAACCTGATTTGTATTTACAATTTATCCAGGAAATTTTTTTTTTAGTATAATTTATTCAGTACAATCTGATTAATTGTACGATGTATCCAGTTAAACGTGTATCTAGAATGTGCCTGGTTATAGCTGATTTCTAGTATAATTGCCTAGCCAACTTGATTTATTGTAAGATTTTCCAATTAAAACTTGATTTCTAGTACGATTTATCCTATTAAACGCAAAATATGTGGTACAATTTGTCCAGTAAAACCTGATTTCTTGTACGATTGTCTAGCTTAACTTAGTTCCTAGTAAAATTTAGCCATTAAAAACTGATTTCTCTTAAGGTTGAAATTTTAGTGCGATACGACCGGCAAAACGCAATTTCTAATACGATTTGTCCGGCTAAACCTGATTTCTATATAATTTATCCAGTAAAATCGGATTTATTGTACGATTGTTTTACTGGATATAACGCGTATCGAGTATGTTTCTGGTTTCTAGTACGATGTGTCTAGTAAGATTTTCCCACTAAAACATGATTTCTAGTATCATCTATCCTATTAAACGCAAATTATGTAGTACAATTTATCCAGTAAAACCTGATTTCTAGTACGATTGTCTAGCTAAACTTGATTCCTAGTAAGATTTAGCCATTAAAAACTGATTTCTAGTACAGTTGACGATTTATATATTAAACCCGGATTTCTATGATTTATTTGCAAAAGCCTAATTTCTGGTATGATTCATAAAGAAAAAATCTGATTTCTATATAATCTATCCAGTAAAATTTTATTTCTAGTATTTATCCAGTAAAACCGTTTTTTACCGTCTATCCAGATAAACGCATATCTAGTATGGATCTAGTTACACCTGATTTCTAGTACGATGTATCCAGTTAACTTGATTTCTAGGAAGATTTATCAATTAAAAAACTGATTTTTAATTTTATTTCTAGTACAATTTATCCAGTACAATCGGATTTATGTTACGAAGTATCCGGTAAAACGCGTATCTAGTACGATTGCCAGTTTATAGCTGATTTCCAGTCCGATGCAACTACAAAATCATGTTTCGCCCGACAAATCGTACTAGAAATCAGGTTATGTTTAACCTAACAGTACTAAAATACAGTAGGATAGATCGTACTGGAAATCAGGTTTCATTGCACACATCTTAGTAGTAATCTGGTTTTGCTGGACAAATCGTGCTAGAAATCATGTTTTGTTTAACCACTCACAAAATACAAATCTTACTGGATAGATAGTAATAGAAATTACGTTGTACCCTAAAGTTAAAATCTGGTTTTGCTTACCAACTGTTACTACTATCTTCATAGCAATCAGTTTTAATGACAAAATGAATGGAAATCAGGCTTTGATATAAATCTTACAAGAAATCAACTTTTCCTAGACAAACGTTGGGAAAAATCAGTTTTGCTGGAGCTACACTGAAGATTGTTTAATTTACAGATACGAACTCAAAATTATATTTTATTAAGAAAAATCTGAGTTACTATTACTAGAAACCAGGTTTTTTGTCAACAAGTACCAAAAATTCTCATAGAAAATCAAATTTAATTGGCCAATTGTTGGACAAATCTGTTTTGTTTGCAATAATTTTAACGGTTAATTAGTTTTAGCTCATATTAAAGTTAAAGCGCGGTTTTGTTGGGCAGTTTTTTCTGAAAAACACATGCAATTTGCTTTTTTTTTGCAACAATCACGTTTTCAATAGGACAAATCTTACAGTTGGATACATAATCAACGTCATGAATTACTTCAGCATGGATTTTTTGCTTTTGAATTGTTTTCTATGCAGGCATGTAACAGGAACGAATACGTTTTAATCCTTTATTTATTTATTTTTTGGTTTCTATTTATTAAAAAAAATATTGTAATAAATTGCGGAGATATTTTATTATCTGTACCAATTTTATGCGAATTCTGTGAAGAATGCCTTATTTACGTTTAGAAATTTTTCCATTTCTCCCGGCAATCTAGTTTCCTCCGGGTACGTGTTCCAAAGTGTACGTGAGGGTTGGAATTTTCACTTATGACAGAGGGGGTGGAGGTGGGGGTGGTTTTGACACATTTCCCTCCGACAACTCGTCAATATCAAGGGACCGAGATTCGGTTACTTATGAATACCTGATGTTGTCGGGAGTGATGAAGGGGGTCGCTGTTACACTAGAACGAGTGAGGGTCGATCTTCTTCTCATCAGGAGAAATATCTATAACTTATCGGTTTTCGATTTAAAAATAGACGATGAAAACAAAAAGATTTAAAGAGTTTTATTCGGCCTAAGGGTTTTTTTATTCTTCTAATCCGCACCCGGAAATCTCAACGGGGCGGACAAAGAAAAATTCCCCTTTGTCCTTGATGGCTGGGGGGTGGTTTATTTCGGAAAGGAAAACATACCCGTCCGTGGCCGAATTTTCCCGGAAATAAATGGACGAGTTGTCGACGGTGGAATAATGGGGCGCCGTGGGTTCGTGTGACCTCGCCCGACCCCCTGCTCGAATTTTCATTGTCGACTTCTACTAATTCTTATTTAACAAAGTCTCCAGAGCAATGGAAATGCGGAACGGAAAAGGATCACTGGGAAAGTTTTGCGGGAAAGTTGGAAAAAAAATCCACCACTAATGCCATACAGCAAGGGTTCCCAATTATTCTCTTCCTACAATTATTTATTAACATTTCAACAAAGCATCGGAACAAATATTAAAGAAACAAATTAGATTGACATACAAGTTGAATCGGTAAACAGCAAAATATCGTTATTACCATCAAATGTTAAACGTTAATCTATTATAATCAGTATTATTGATTGCTATGATTTACTATAAATATTTAAGTTGGTCTTCCGGGCCGGATCTGATTAGGAATAGAGGAACGGCTTTGAAATTATGCTGAACTGTGTAATTTTTACAGTTTCTTTTTAAAGAGTTTATAGTTTTTCTTTAAGTTGAGGGAGAATAATAAAATAACCAAAGCATGACTTCATGCACCACAGCCGAGTTTGAATATACGATTCTCCATGGATATATTTAAGGAACGTTGCAAACCGGAAAGTTCCACCGCCTTGGACGTTGAGCCTGTGAATACGTTCGTGTCCAAGGATTTGAAATTCAATTGTTGAATTGTGCGGTCCATTGTTCCTACCGCCCCGTCCCAAGGGTTTCTGGCATAGTTTGCAGAACAGGTCAGACGTCCAAATGTTCTCCGCCGAGTCAGTCAACGCCAAGGGTTGAGAAGGGTGGAGGAATAAAGCGACAGAACAGCCCTAATTACAAATTGATTAATGCTCCTGGTCTCGGGAGCAAGAACGTCTAAGAAGTCCGTCATACGCTGTTGTTAACAACGCTCCATTTTTTTCACTATTCATAAGCTCGTTACCAAAGAGAGCTTAAAAACATTCATTTTGAACCATCTCTAACAAGAATTAACACACCAACTGAGGTTCCATGGTAATTTTCCATGATAATATTTATCCGAAAATATCGTTATGATTGGTGGTTAACCATCTCTAATTATTTATACTATCTCTAACCAAATAAATAATTTATTTGTAACCATCTCTATCAATAATTAGCCCACTAATAATTGAGTGATTTTTGATAATCATCTACACCAGAAACTATCGCGCTAATTGGTAGTTAATCATTATACCATTTATACACGACCCTCTCTAACCAACCCTACTATTTATTTTTAACCACCTCTAACCAAAAAACACACATTATCTGGTGTGTAATCTTTCATAACTAACTTTAACTGAAACTAGCGTGATAATTGGTGGTCAATCATGTTCAACTGTTTACAGAAGATAACCTCTGTCAAAATCTACCATTCATTTTAAACCACCTCTAACAAGAATTAACACTACCTGGGGTGTAATTTTTTATGAACATATTTATCCGAAATATCACTATAAATGATGGTTAACCAAATAAATAATTTAGTTTTTACCTTCTCTAACCAATAGAACACTTATTATCTGGTGTGTAGTCTTCCATAACTAGCTTTTACTCAAATTATCGTGATAATTGGTGGTTTACCATTTAACATTTATGCACGACCATCTCTAACTAAACCTACTATTTATATTTAACCATCTCTAACCAAAATAACACACATTATCTGGTGTGTAATCTTCCATAACCAGCTTTTTTCGAAACTATCGTGATAATTGGTGGTTTACCATTTAACATTTATGCACGACCATCTCTAACTAAACCTACTATTTATATTTAACCATCTCTAACCAAAATAACACACATTATCTGGTGTGTAATCTTCCATAACCAGCTTTTTTCGAAACTATCGTGATAATTGGTGGTTTACCATTTAACATTTATGCACGACCATCTCTAACTAAACCTACTATTTATATTTAACCATCTCTAACCAAAATAACACACATTATCTGGTGTGTAATCTTCCATAACCAGCTTTTTTCGAAACTATCGTGATAATTGGTGGTTTACCATTTAACATTTATGCACGACCATCTCTAACTAAACCTACTATTTATATTTAACCATCTCTAACCAAAATAACACACATTATCTGGTGTGTAATCTTCCATAACCAGCTTTTTTCGAAACTATCGTGATAATTGGTGGTTTACCATTTAACATTTATGCACGACCATCTCTAACTAAACCTACTATTTATATTTAACCATCTCTAACCAAAATAACACACATTATCTGGTGTGTAATCTTCCATAACCAGCTTTTTTCGAAACTATCGTGATAATTGGTGGTTTACCATTTAACATTTATGCACGACCATCTCTAACTAAACCTACTATTTATATTTAACCATCTCTAACCAAAATAACACACATTATCTGGTGTGTAATCTTCCATAACCAGCTTTTTTCGAAACTATCGTGATAATTGGTGGTTTACCATTTAACATTTATGCACGACCATCTCTAACTAAACCTACTATTTATATTTAACCATCTCTAACCAAAATAACACACATTATCTGGTGTGTAATCTTCCATAACCAGCTTTTTTCGAAACTATCGTGATAATTGGTGGTTTACCATTTAACATTTATGCACGACCATCTCTAACTAAACCTACTATTTATATTTAACCATCTCTAACCAAAATAACACACATTATCTGGTGTGTAATCTTCCATAACCAGCTTTTTTCGAAACTATCGTGATAATTGGTGGTTTACCATTTAACATTTATGCACGACCATCTCTAACTAAACCTACTATTTATATTTAACCATCTCTAACCAAAATAACACACATTATCTGGTGTGTAATCTTCCATAACCAGCTTTTTTCGAAACTATCGTGATAATTGGTGGTTTACCATTTAACATTTATGCACGACCATCTCTAACTAAACCTACTATTTATATTTAACCATCTCTAACCAAAATAACACACATTATCTGGTGTGTAATCTTCCATAACCAGCTTTTTTCGAAACTATCGTGATAATTGGTGGTTTACCATTTAACATTTATGCACGACCATCTCTAACTAAACCTACTATTTATATTTAACCATCTCTAACCAAAATAACACACATTATCTGGTGTGTAATCTTCCATAACCAGCTTTTTTCGAAACTATCGTGATAATTGGTGGTTTACCATTTAACATTTATGCACGACCATCTCTAACTAAACCTACTATTTATATTTAACCATCTCTAACCAAAATAACACACATTATCTGGTGTGTAATCTTCCATAACCAGCTTTTTTCGAAACTATCGTGATAATTGGTGGTTTACCATTTAACATTTATGCACGACCATCTCTAACTAAACCTACTATTTATATTTAACCATCTCTAACCAAAATAACACACATTATCTGGTGTGTAATCTTCCATAACCAGCTTTTTTCGAAACTATCGTGATAATTGGTGGTTTACCATTTAACATTTATGCACGACCATCTCTAACTAAACCTACTATTTATATTTAACCATCTCTAACCAAAATAACACACATTATCTGGTGTGTAATCTTCCATAACCAGCTTTTTTCGAAACTATCGTGATAATTGGTGGTTTACCATTTAACATTTATGCACGACCATCTCTAACTAAACCTACTATTTATATTTAACCATCTCTAACCAAAATAACACACATTATCTGGTGTGTAATCTTCCATAACCAGCTTTTTTCGAAACTATCGTGATAATTGGTGGTTTACCATTTAACATTTATGCACGACCATCTCTAACTAAACCTACTATTTATATTTAACCATCTCTAACCAAAATAACACACATTATCTGGTGTGTAATCTTCCATAACCAGCTTTTTTCGAAACTATCGTGATAATTGGTGGTTTACCATTTAACATTTATGCACGACCATCTCTAACTAAACCTACTATTTATATTTAACCATCTCTAACCAAAATAACACACATTATCTGGTGTGTAATCTTCCATAACCAGCTTTTTTCGAAACTATCGTGATAATTGGTGGTTTACCATTTAACATTTATGCACGACCATCTCTAACTAAACCTACTATTTATATTTAACCATCTCTAACCAAAATAACACACATTATCTGGTGTGTAATCTTCCATAACCAGCTTTTTTCGAAACTATCGTGATAATTGGTGGTTTACCATTTAACATTTATGCACGACCATCTCTAACTAAACCTACTATTTATATTTAACCATCTCTAACCAAAATAACACACATTATCTGGTGTGTAATCTTCCATAACCAGCTTTTTTCGAAACTATCGTGATAATTGGTGGTTTACCATTTAACATTTATGCACGACCATCTCTAACTAAACCTACTATTTATATTTAACCATCTCTAACCAAAATAACACACATTATCTGGTGTGTAATCTTCCATAACCAGCTTTTTTCGAAACTATCGTGATAATTGGTGGTTTACCATTTAACATTTATGCACGACCATCTCTAACTAAACCTACTATTTATATTTAACCATCTCTAACCAAAATAACACACATTATCTGGTGTGTAATCTTCCATAACCAGCTTTTTTCGAAACTATCGTGATAATTGGTGGTTTACCATTTAACATTTATGCACGACCATCTCTAACTAAACCTACTATTTATATTTAACCATCTCTAACCAAAATAACACACATTATCTGGTGTGTAATCTTCCATAACCAGCTTTTTTCGAAACTATCGTGATAATTGGTGGTTTACCATTTAACATTTATGCACGACCATCTCTAACTAAACCTACTATTTATATTTAACCATCTCTAACCAAAATAACACACATTATCTGGTGTGTAATCTTCCATAACCAGCTTTTTTCGAAACTATCGTGATAATTGGTGGTTTACCATTTAACATTTATGCACGACCATCTCTAACTAAACCTACTATTTATATTTAACCATCTCTAACCAAAATAACACACATTATCTGGTGTGTAATCTTCCATAACCAGCTTTTTTCGAAACTATCGTGATAATTGGTGGTTTACCATTTAACATTTATGCACGACCATCTCTAACTAAACCTACTATTTATATTTAACCATCTCTAACCAAAATAACACACATTATCTGGTGTGTAATCTTCCATAACCAGCTTTTTTCGAAACTATCGTGATAATTGGTGGTTTACCATTTAACATTTATGCACGACCATCTCTAACTAAACCTACTATTTATATTTAACCATCTCTAACCAAAATAACACACATTATCTGGTGTGTAATCTTCCATAACCAGCTTTTTTCGAAACTATCGTGATAATTGGTGGTTTACCATTTAACATTTATGCACGACCATCTCTAACTAAACCTACTATTTATATTTAACCATCTCTAACCAAAATAACACACATTATCTGGTGTGTAATCTTCCATAACCAGCTTTTTTCGAAACTATCGTGATAATTGGTGGTTTACCATTTAACATTTATGCACGACCATCTCTAACTAAACCTACTATTTATATTTAACCATCTCTAACCAAAATAACACACATTATCTGGTGTGTAATCTTCCATAACCAGCTTTTTTCGAAACTATCGTGATAATTGGTGGTTTACCATTTAACATTTATGCACGACCATCTCTAACTAAACCTACTATTTATATTTAACCATCTCTAACCAAAATAACACACATTATCTGGTGTGTAATCTTCCATAACCAGCTTTTTTCGAAACTATCGTGATAATTGGTGGTTTACCATTTAACATTTATGCACGACCATCTCTAACTAAACCTACTATTTATATTTAACCATCTCTAACCAAAATAACACACATTATCTGGTGTGTAATCTTCCATAACCAGCTTTTTTCGAAACTATCGTGATAATTGGTGGTTTACCATTTAACATTTATGCACGACCATCTCTAACTAAACCTACTATTTATATTTAACCATCTCTAACCAAAATAACACACATTATCTGGTGTGTAATCTTCCATAACCAGCTTTTTTCGAAACTATCGTGATAATTGGTGGTTTACCATTTAACATTTATGCACGACCATCTCTAACTAAACCTACTATTTATATTTAACCATCTCTAACCAAAATAACACACATTATCTGGTGTGTAATCTTCCATAACCAGCTTTTTTCGAAACTATCGTGATAATTGGTGGTTAATCATTTCAACTGTTTACACAAGATGATCTCTACCAAAATTTAAAATTCATTTAGAACCATCTCTAACAAGTATTAAAACACTACCTGGGGTGTATTTTCCATGATCATATTTATGAGACGAGAAATATTTGTTCTTAACCGTCTCTACCAGAGACTATGGATTTATCCTGGGGTAGACCATCTTTAACCCAAACTACAGAGAAATTCATTCATAGCTATAACTGGATTGTTATAAGTCATTCTGCAGCTTTTGTAAAAAGAAATGCTATTGAATGGTCAATAGTCGGTCCTCCGGGCCGGACATAAGGTTTTACTTACAGCTTACCCATTACATAATATTCATTGTTAGAAAACAACACTTAATTGAAATACATCCATCCCAACGTGGCTACTCATAGACATAAAAATAAGCGAGAACACACGGACCACATACCATGAAGATATTTATTTATTTTATAAATTTAATTACACATTCTCCAGGCCTGGAGGTCTTGAGGCTTAGATATAAACATCCGTGTAATTATATCGTTGATAATTAACCGATGCCGCTGGATAAAGGACTTAGTTCATTATCATGACAAATAACCGTAATCAATTGGTCATGGCTTTAGTGACGGGCCAGACCCTGAATTTAGTTCAGGGGACTTAGCCCGCTTACATGTCAATATCCATTATATCCATACAGACGGTAATTAATGTTTTCTTGTAAATGACGTAATTCATATTAAGCTAAACTTCTTTACGAACTTGACAGTATTTGAAATATCCTTCGAATTATAACCTGGGATTTAGTTACGATTTTTTTTCATATAGGTTTGCGAGTTCACACGATAGTAACCTTTCAACATAAACAATTTGGCCCTCCGGGCCGGATCGCGCTGGGATGATCAGGAGCAATTGGAAAAATCTATGTTCTCGGAAAAAGTTCTCTGCATACCTGATCGGTCCCGGAAGTACAATTCGTTTATATGGCTCAATTACTAACTGGACACCAACGTCAACATGATGTTAATATCAATTATTATACATGGATAATTCACAATCGATGTTTTTGATAGTGACCATTGAATACAAATACAAGTTGGTCCTCCGGGCCGGATCGGATTATGTATAAAAGAGGTAACTTAAGTTTTATATTTACAGATGGTACCAATATTATAATAAATTTTAGTTTTTGTGTGTTTCGAAAATGAAACTTTATAAGTTATAAATTGGTCCTCCGAGCAGGATCGGACCTAAAAAACAAACAACTATGGTAAGTGTAATACTTTCAAATAAACCAGTGTTCAATCGTATATCAACAAATTAATAGTTTTTAGTTTGTGTGTAGGCATAGCAATGTAATAACTATAATCATTTTAAATGACAAAATGGTCCTCCGGCCGGATCGGGTTTAAAGGAACAAGTATATAGGGCATTTTATTTATAGATAAACAAATGAAATTTAATAGTCGATTAAGTAGGTGAAATAATGTAATATCAAAAATCATTTTAAACAAATCGGCCCTCCGACCGCGGGATCGTGTGTAAAGAAACATGTTTAGTAAGCATTACATTTGCAGGTAGACCAATATTACATTTAATACTCGTTACGAGATTTTTTTATTCGTAAGAAAAAAGCGTTTAAACAAATTGGTCCTCCGGGCTGGATAGGGTATAAAGAAACAAGTTCAGAAAATGTTATATTTGCAAATAGAAGTTTGATAAACTTTGATAGTCGGTGACAGTTTTGTTATGTAATTGGGTAAATATAATAGAAGTAGAGTTTAAACAAATTTAACGATGAGTTGGGTTATCGACCTACTGGAAACATGAAGTTTTTCGGAGGATCTACGGAAGAGGTCAACACAGAGAAAAAAGACTTCCTTTCAGTTTTCGCCGAGCTTTCGACAGTCATCATTTTGTCGGGGGCGTTTCCCGGAGCCTTTGTCCACTAAGAAAAGTTAATTATATATACAGGGTGAATTGCTACTCGTGCTACAAACTTCTCCAGTAGATTCTTCACCCTAAAATGAACAAAAAAGTTCATATTGTCCATGGTCCGATTCTCAACCATTTCAGAGTAANTGTATATATATATATATATATATATAAGAAACACGCTGTGATCGCACCTGAAAACAAAAGGTGGTTTACTAGTTTTTTAGACTTTTACGAGATCCTGAGCACCAAAAAACGTAATGTACTTCAGTGCCCACGACACCTTGTTTTCTTTTTATTTCCCCATTAAGGTTAAATGATGATAACCTCATTGGGTTATTGATGACAGTATAAAAACTGTCGAAAGCTCGGCGAAAACTGAAAGGAAGTCTTTTTTCTCTGTGTTGACCTCTTCCGTAGATCCTTTAAACAAATTGGTCCTCCGGGCCGGATAGTGTAAAGTATCATTTTAATGGTATGTACATATGTTTATATCTATGTAGTACCCATATATTTGTGTGTTTGTATATGTTGCTTTTCCTATATCTGACCAACTGACCAATCAGTAGATCATAATTGACAAGTAATTAATTAGTTCAATTTAACCCTCTATCTCGATGGAAAATAAGGTTTAAATAATAATAAAACACCATCGGATTAGAAGAAAGCTCTGAATTTGCTCGGGGCGGGGTTAGAAAAATAAAATCGAGTAAATTCTCATTTCCTCCATCAAAATATAATTCTCGCCTTTAACAACTATAGTTGAATCAAAAAGTGGCCTTTTTTTCCCGTCACCTCGCCGCCGCCCTTTCACCTCCCTCTTTCCCCTTTTCCATTTATATGTCCGCCACGTTCACCCGTCGCAGGGACCATTACGGGATAAAGTCCCTCCCGCCTTAAACTAAATACAATTCCAAAACTTCGCGCTAACTTTTTAAATTCAATTCTTACTTTTGTCTTTACCCCCCTCCCCCTCGGGGGAAAGGAATAAAATAAGTAAGGGGAAAAACAGAAAAAACAAAAGTTCTCCTTTTTCCCTTTCTTCCTTGGGTTTTTAAATGGCCTTAAACGGCTTTTTTCATTATAAAAATATAAGAGGGAAAAGGATAATTCATGCTTTCACAACTTGCCAAATTTTCTGAACAAATCACAAATGGAAGTGGTGAAAATATAAGGGTCTTTACCCTTCAGACGAGAGTAAAAGTTATTAAGAATAAAAATATGTCATAATTTTTTTATGCTTTTAAACGATTATGATCTAATAATCGCGCGGATTATAAATCTTATTTTAAGCAGTGGTGAGTCAAAACTGTCGTTCTTAGAGGATATTATGTTAATAAAGATAGAAAAGTGCACAGGATGTTTTTTTAAAATATAAATTGACCGTGTTACCATTTTCTACGGACAGTTGTACTGGTTTTGCCCGGCGTGGACTAAATTCCTGACTAAACGGTTGAATTTATGTCTTAATTTACCCGGGCCTTAACGGCCGCTGGATCTCGTTGTAACGACTCCCTGGAAATAGTTACGATTCCACTGCGGCATTTTACACTCGTCGAGACTGGACTTGGAATTTTTTTCTCTCCTCCCTCTCGGCTAGTCTCTTTGAGTGTTTAAAGCCCCGGATTAGATTCCAGACTGGAAATCGGCCCCGATGACACTAAACGTTATTACAACCCGTCTACAAATGCAAGGTCGGACTCGGAACAATCGGAAAGTGATTACATATGCGAGGCGCGGCGACTGCCCTGAAGAAATCCAATACCCGAGGTCACATCACAACAAAAATATCAGAAAATGTTAGTAATTGAACCAACAAAAAGTACGTAAAGTTAAATAGCAAAGAGTTATAGAAAAATTAAGAATAAACCCAGTAAATAAAATAAAAATATCTTTAGTATGACGGTTTTATAAAACAATTCCTATACCTCAATATTCTTCAACCATGGTATTTTTCATTATTGTTAGTAATTCAACCCAAAATATTGCAAAAGTTGGAGTTAATGATGACTAATGTTGGTTAAGGATGGTAGGGAAACATACAGCAGATATTACGATAGTTTGGAGTAGAGATGGTTAAGCTGGCTAATTCAGCTTGGTTAAACAGCATATAGAAGAAAAAGAAGAAGAAAATAAATTTTATGCTGGAGCTTTGGACTTCTTTGAATAACAAAAAATTCAAAATTGGGCACAATTCATGTCAAAATGAATATATAAATAAAGATTTAAATGTAATAATAAGATAAAATGTTCTAAATCAAATTAAAAGAGGACATATTATCAGAAAATTAACCGCCCTCGGTGTTAAATTGAAGGGACAGCACCATACATCAAGTTTCACGCCACATATCACAACAGTTGTGGTTCGGAAAGGTTATGAATGATTGGGAAAGGTTATATGAGCATATGACAAAAGTTGAGATAGTAGGGTTAGAGATGGTTAGGGACAATTAAAGAAGGTTACACATCACTTATCACTACATTATTTTGAAAGTTATGGATGATTGGGGAAAATTTTACAAGACTTATTACTACAGTTTTTCATTCGGAAAGGTTATGGATGATTTGGGAAGGTTATACTGCACATATGATAAATGTTGGTGATTGGTAAGGTTAGAGAGGTTAGGGACGAAGGTTACACATCACTACATTATTTTGAATGTTATGGATGTTTGGGGAAAATTTTACAAGACTTATTACTATAGTTTTCATTCGGAAAGGTTATGGATGATTTGGGAAGGTTATACTGCACATATGATAAATGTAGGTGATGGGTAAGGTTAGAGATGGCAGTTTACATACCACTTATCACTACATTATTTTGGGAGGTTATAGATGATTGGCGAAGATTATACAAGACTTATTACTACAGTTTTTCGTTCGGAAAGGTTATGGATGATTGGGGAAGATTATATACCACATATGATAAATGTAGGTGATGGGTAAGGTTAGAGATGGTATTTTACATACCACTTATCACTACATTATTTTGAGAGGTTATAGATGATTGGCGAAGATTATACAAGACTTATTACAACAGTTTTTCGTTCGGAAAGGTTATGGATGACTGGGGAAGGTTATACACTACTTATGATACATGAAGCCAATGGGTTAGGTTAGAGATGGTTAGGGACGATTAAAAAAGGTTACACATCACTTATCACAACATTATTTTGAAAGGTTATGGATAACTGGGGAAGATTATACAAAACTTATTAGTACAGTTTTTCGTCCGGAAACGTTATGGATGATTGGGGCAGATTATACACGCTAGACTTATTACAACAGTTTTTCGTTCGGAAAGGTTATGGATAATTGGGGAAGGCTACACACCACATAACAGTGAGAAATGTGGAGGATGGGTTACACACTACACATCACAATAGCTTGAGGTAGGTATGGTTAGAGAGGGCTAAACACCGTTTATCATAATATTTTGGGTCCGGAAAGTTTAAGGTTGGTTGTGGATGGATACGGAATAGTTGCGCACATAATATTACAAATTTAGGATCAGTTTGAGACAGTTAGCTACAGTCCAAAATGTGCAGGGATGGTGACACATCAGACATGACGATAGTTTTGATCACGGTTGCAGATGGTTGATGATGGGCAGAGGTTCACGAATCATTTCGAATCTAATCTATTATAATATTGTAACCAACCATACTTCTCCTCACCATCACCGATCTTCTCTAACCATCCCCCATTTTGATTATCGTTTGATATCCGCTGTGCTATCTACCCTCCATAACCATTTCTGACAGTCTATACATCAAACTATTTCGATATCTGTCTATACCGTGTAAACACCCAGATATAAAATATCGTGATACCTCGTTTGTAACCGTCCCTCCTCATCATCAAAAATCACTACCCACCCTAAACCCGAACTGTTGTGATGTCTGATGTCACTATGCCTAACAGACCAACCACTGACAACATTCAGTAATGATAGACATCACTATAATTCTAAACGGCCAAAGTATAACAAATAGTCTAAAGATGTTTTGTCATATGAGGTATGATGGCAAGAAGGGTTTGTTGCTTCGGTGCTAATGGTTGATATTTACTTGAAAGCATTCTATTATAGTGAGAAAGAGAGATTCAGAGGCAATGAAACTAACATTTGTTTTTCCCAATAAAAGACGGTAAATTTCAAGGGAGCGAGGAGGAAATTTCAGCCTAGAAACCAATTTTCTCCCTGTCTACGTGAATGAAACATGAAGTTTAAATTTACCAAGGGCCAAGGGAAACACAAAGGGATGGGCGAGGGATAAAAGGACCGGTTAGAGGTAAAAATCCACAACATTTCGGTCTTCTAGGTTTTTTGGAAGATGGACGGACATCGCATGCAAGTCGTAAGCCCGTCACGCGAATACAGCAACAGAGTTTTAAAAAAAAGTCTTGTTCACGCCTTGTTCCGCTCGGTCTTGAACGTGTCCTCGGACCATTTCCCGATCGGTTTTTCAACCCGTTCGAACAGTTCAGTTATCGGCGTGTAATTTTATTCAACACCCATCATTATGAATAATTATCGATTATTACGCCGACCTTTGAGTTATCATGCCTTGGCAATAACACTACCAAACTCGGGAGTTAAAAACTTTATCGTTTTTATAAATTAAGACGTTTAGTTTTCTCTTTATTGTGCCGCTTGACTGGCCACCCGGTCGATACATCATCAAACCTTCTCCTTTCTTCCAGTTTACAACCTGTTCCGGGACTTGGATTCAAATTCATGGTCGCTGAGATAGGGCCACAGGACAGTTTCAGTGATGAATGGTCGCGTCAATGCACTGTTGCGGCCATCAACATACCGGGTGTTGGTTGGTTACTGAGTTAAGAATGAGTGAGATGGTTAAGATAAATAGGATTAGTGACGCACAACACATCACGATAGATGGGAGTAGAGATGGTAAAAGATAGCTGGTTACGGTTGAGAAGCGACGGTTAGTATTGGTTAATAATGGATAATGATGGTTATGGATAGTTAGAGATGCCCCACATATCACAAAAGTGAGGGATAGGTTTGTTAGACAGGGTTAGGGATGGCTGGAGAAGGTGGCACACTACTCATCACAATTTGGATTTGGGAAGATGATGGACGGTTTGGGATGCACACCAGATACAAATATCAATTTGGTGGTAAGGTCAGAACTGGTTTAAGATGGTAGGGATTGCTGGTGAATAGAATGCGTAGAGATGGTTGCGGATAATTAGAGATGGTCCCACACCACATATCACGATCGCCGGCTGTAGGGATAGTTAGAGATGGTTAGTGATGGTTAAGAATAGATAGAAAGAGTAATAGTTAAGAAGGGGAGAGTTGGTTAAGGATAACTGGGGATGGTTACGCGCCACATATTACAATAGCTGGATGTAGAGATGTTTTATGGTTAATGACTAGTGATGGTAGATAATATATAGAGATGGTTTATGCATAATTAGAGATTAATTAGTGAGTTAGTTACACACCATAGATCACAAAATGAGTTTTAGCTAGACAGGGTTATGGATGGCTGAAGAAGATGACAAATTACTCTTCACATTTTGGATTTGGACAGGTGAGGTGTGGTAAGGGATAGCTGCAAACCAGATACCGATTTTGGGTTGGGATAGGGATGGTCAGAAATGGTTAAAGATGGTAGGGTTGATAAGGGTTTTTCTGATTAACCACTCCTACCTATTCATCACTTTTCTTAACGCAAACTGATGGCTGCTAATTCGCCGACCATTACCATCTCGCACCCAACAACCAACTCTGCCCATAACTATCGTGACATACGCTTTAAATTATTATTGCATAACCACCGACAGCCTGCTTGTGATTCGCCATTTCTTAGCAATCCGAATCCATCGCTCACACTAATCTTAATATCTGTTGATCCATGCCTATCCATTCTATCGTGATATCTGTTGAATAATCATAGTAATTTATCATAACCATCTCTACGTCCCTATGGCTGTACACAGTGGTTGTTAGATCCATGATCTTAGGGATTAGTGGTTGGGTGGACAAAAACATTACAGCTAAGGGCGGTTCAGATTCCCAGTACTGAGAGACTGGTCTGTCTGTGCATCACTTGCGCAATGAGAACGACCCCCATGGCAGCCCTGGAAGTTCTTCTGATCTACCCCACTACCCATCTTTATCCAGGGAGAGGTCAAAGCCACATTCCACAGGCTATTAAAGGCTAGGCTCCAATAGCTTACTCACATAGCAAGGAGCAACTAAAGCTTTGAGGGGAGCTTCAATTAGACAGGACATTGGGGATGTCTACTGATGTCATGACCCTTAAATTCAGTTTTGACAAAAAATTTCTAATAAAAATACCTAGTAGATAGGCTGGGAGAAAGGGATCTCAGGTAATGCCGACCATATCTGGTTTAGATATGGCTCCAAAACCAAAAATGGTCAGGAGCTGGCATAATTAATAAAACCAAGGACTAGAATTCATATAAGCCATGGGCAAAATGCCACCGTTTTTCAAGTGGAAACTGTGCCAGGAAGATAAAAAAAAGCTGAGGATTGTCAATAGAAGAATAGCCAGGCGGCACTGAAGGCAATTGCCGCATCGGCGGTAAAGTTCAGAGTCGTTTGGGACTACATCCTTGTCAGGCATTGAGGAAAATAACAAAATGATCCAAATTGCCAGGGCACACAGAACAGAGAGGTAATGAAGCGATAAATGATGAATTGGCCAAGAAAAGTTCAATGCGGACACCTATTGGCCCTGAACCCTTTTCCGGCTTTACAAACTACCAAAAACGCGGATCCATTAGACAATGGATAAAAGCCTTCCGCTCAATGGGAAAGTAGACCGGGACAGAGACATGCAAAAAATTTCATCAAAGGACCATCGCAGAAACTAACCGCATAATTACTAAACCTAGGAGGTGCAGGAAATAATAGTTGGAGTACTGACTGCACACTGCAGACTCCGGAGGCATGTGTATAGCTCGGAGTGACAGAAACAAGCCTGTGCAGATACTTCCAAAAAGAAGAAGAAACAGCGGAATGTGTCCTCTGTTGATGCGAAGGCCTGTATAAGCTGAGATTCCTCATCCTGGGAGAGTTAAAGCCAAAAGAGACACGAGAGCCTTAGAGAAAGCTTTGGGATAAATGCCTTAAGCTTAACGAGGAGCTCTAGATAAAAAATTGAAAAAATGCACAATAGACCAATACAGGTCGTAAAGAGGCCGGCTCTTACATAATTTAATCTAACCATCTCTAACCAAAACTATCACATCTGCTATATAACCATACCTGACAATTCTTAAATGTCTTTAACCTCTAACCTATATTATCATGTGTGATGAATAACTAGTCCTACCAAAAGCTAATTTTCTTTAACTATTCAAAACCCTAAACTGTAATGACATCTGATGTTATACCATCCAAAAACAAGTGAAGATGCAGGACTATTCTACCGTTCGTTAGCCTTCACAGTTAAACAGCCCTTGAAAAAGCTTTGGGTCTGGTAAAAAGCCTCAAGCGAAATGAGAAGCTCGAGATAAAAAATGGAGATGCACAGTAAACCAATACTGGTCTGGGTGCACAAGTCGTAAAGAGGCATTAGTTATAATCTAATCTAATCTTAAGAATGGGCAGTGTTGTAAACTCGTCAAGTAGTTTGATTAACCAATGATGATGGTTAAGCACTACATAATATGTTGGTTTGAGTTAAGGATGCTATGGGCTGGTTATGGATCGTCTTGGGTTTGATAGCTAGAGATGTTAAGGGATGGTTCTTGATCATGATTGACACACTAGATGCCACGATATATTGGGTTAGAGATGATTTTTGACAGAGGCGACTGAACAACCAGATGCACGACAATTGTGGGTCTGGATAATTAGAGCTATGGATGGTTATGGTTACATGGAAGATATGATAGCCTTGGGATTGGACAGTTATAGACAGGTACGCCTGGTTAACTGATATTTACCCACTAGTTACCTCGATAGCTTGGGTTAGAGAAGATTTTTGACAAAACGTCTACCGGACAATCCTTAAATATCTCTAACCAACGCTAACCCATGTTATCATCTTCATGTGTGATGAATAACGAGTGGTAACAAAAGCTAATTTTCTGTAACTATCCAAACCCCTAAACATATCTGCAGTTAAACCATCCATAAATAAGTGATGATGCCAGGGCTAATCTACAGGTTCGTCAGCTTGCATAGTTAAACAGAAATCTTTCGAAATGTTTATTCGTTGTCTTAATTTATTCTCCGACAGGAACGTCGTGAATTAAGCCAGGTTTGAAGTTCTGAGTATACGCCGTCCACCCAGCGCACGTTGTTCTCCCCATCCACCACGCTTCAAAGTAAACGTACACGCTTGAAAGGGGTCTCTGTCAATTTATCAAAAATCGCTTCCTCCGGAATGCGCCCGGCGTGGGCCAAAGGAATGCCTCGAGGAAAGGGCGGAAGAGATACGAACGAAGATGGGTCGGCGGTATGCGGCTTTTGCATAGCCGTACCTCGGGTCCTTGAAGGACAAAACAAGAATTCCAAAGAGGGGCGGAATTCGCGTTCCACCTTGTCTGAGGAGGCCGTGTCTGCGATCCGTGATAAAAAGAACATAGAAATCGCAACGCACGGTAATGACTAATGATAGCGAAAAAAATCAGGGGTTGGATGTACCATTGTCCCGGTTCGAGTTTCGGATTTTAAAACTTAATTATTCCTCCATTCCCTGAACGTCAAAAGCTCAGATTTAATTGAAGGGTAATCAATTTTCCCTCGAGCTATTAGCATAAACGTAATAAAATTGAAACCGCAGGTAAACACTTTTGGGCGTCATTATCGCCCTAATGGCTAAAAATAACAAAGCATTAACGTTTTTTAAGTTACAAAATGAATTAACACATCCGAAAGGGGAAAAAATCTTCAGCCGCAACTAACTAGACGTAGGAATTTCAGTTATGCCTGCGAGAACATGTTGAATGCTTTACGAGCTCTTTTATTCCCGTGCCATTCTTTTTTACCCTTTTTTATATTTAATCTAATCTTCCCGATCAATCGGAAGAACCCTGGAATGTACCATTAGGTGGAGAAAAAAATCACTCTTTAGTTTTACGATTATACAAAACCGCCAGAACGATAAAGCCGTAGAACATAACGACATAAAGAAACAACACGGTTGCTCAACAAGCCGATTTTAATTAAACATTTAAAATAGAAATTAAATTTATATTTGACGCCGACTGTTTATCAGAAAGGCTTAAATTAATATAATGAATTATGGAGGGAAAATATGTAGGCAAGATGGTTAAAATCTGATTGTGCTACTTGATAATCTCCTTTCACAGGCTCTCTTAAATCATTTTCCCATTCGCCCACTCTTTATTTTTATCACATTCCTTTTTCTTAATCTCTCCCTCTGTCTTAGACCTCAAGTCACTTTCAAAGTTTATTTAATACTTCACACAAGTCATTAAACCCATCCGCGTTTAAATAAACAAAAAAAATCATTCCTAAACCGTCCGGCCCGGAGGACCAACGCGTTACACAACCTTTTCTAATAAACAACCGAAAGTACATACCATATTTGAAAGATTTTAAATACAGATAGAGACTTTCATAAACAATATTATTTTTTAAACTAAAAAAAAAGAAAAGGAGAAACATTCACCGGTTAAGACGCGAAACGTGACCGAGAGGGAAAAGGAAGAGTGGAAATGATCAGTAATGATGTCGTTAGACCGTCGATCGACACTCAGACCACCCGCGCTTCTTTTCTGAAAGGTTTTAACATTTATTAGCCGAACCTTACAATCTATAAAATCCGAAAAAAGAGGAAGAGATAAAAGTGGTTCGAACAATCGTTTCCTACTTTCTAATCAGCTGTATGGTGTATACTCTTTAATAATCGATTATGCAGCTTCTGGTTGGGTTATTTTGTGTTCATTTTGTTACGGTATTTTACGTACATAATGTTGCAAAGGTTGTGAGGTGGTTTTTTATAGTGAAAATCATTGTTACGTGAATGTACATGTATAAATGTATTTATTTGTGCGACTGTATAATGGAATTTAGTTAGTGAGTTAACTAGGTTATAGTTTGCTTGATTATAGTTATAGTTGCGTTGGGGATGAAATGTTCTAGCTGTCGACAACTCCCGTTGGTGAGGGATGATTGTGGTTGGCTCGAGATGGTTGATGATAGATAGAGATGGTTAAGGTCTGTGAATCACCAGATTTGACGGTAGTTTGGGTGAGGGATGGCCGAGATTGGCTAGAGATGGTCGATGATAGATAGAGATGGCTAAGATCTGTGAATCACCATATATGAAGGTACTTTGGGTGAGGGATGGTTGATGGTAGATAGAAATGGCTAAGGTATGTGAATCATCAGATTTATAATAGTTTAGGTGAAAGATAGTTGTGATGGGCTGCAGATGGTTGATGATAGTGATGGCTAACGACTTAGAGGAGGGGGTAAATGTTGATGAGGAAGGAAGGGTCAACAGACCCTATTCAGTAATTTACATCCTGGTTATTATTTATGAGTTTAAACTAACATGTGGTATTAAAAACGCCTGTCGGACGAAAACCTTCGGTCGGAAATGACGGAACAGCAAATCAAATGTTTTTACGGAATACTCGAGCTTTACATCAAATCGAGTCTTTTTTTAACTTGATGATGCAAAAGCTTTTAGTTATTTCTTTGATGGTATACCAACAATTGTGCCCCGTTATGCTAATTTCGCAAAGGGTGAGCGTTTCCTCGGAATATATATATTAAAAAAAAAATCTCGCCGATGCAAATCAGAAGGCGAGGATGGTTTCAAAAGAGTTTGTTGCGTTTTTGGGTGAATCTTATAAATAAATTTTAATCCTTTTACAATGTTCCGAGACGAGCCGGCGTTTCTGAATTGAAGATGACACGCGATTATTTAGGAAAAAAACCGAGTCCGGAGAAGGGGCGACGCTCATTTTAATATTAATGTTGTTTCTTTGTATCTCTCTCTCTTCCTTTTTCATCTGAGGCCGCTGAGGAATCTGTCTATAAATTCATAACGGGCCCAGCGGTGCGACAACCAGACACGTACTTCGGCCTCCAGGAGGGTACTGTACACAAAACACGGACACAAAGAATCGAAAACAAACTAAAAAAAAACATTTCTGAATGTTTTGGATTCTTCCATCTTCCGAATTCCTCCCCTGACAAATAATATCCGCGCGATTTGTAAAAATATAATTCATCATCATACCATTAAAAAAAGCAGTATAATATCGAATTGGAATCGATGTTTGTTTATCGGAATCCAATGAAAAGAAATAGCGATATACATCGTTGTATACATTATGTCTATATTACGCCCTACTCTAGCTGCTCGATTATACAGAGGAATAATAACTAGTTCCTCGATAAACGGAAATTTAGATATTCGTGTTAGAGTTAGATTAATTGAAATATCAGTAATCGATTTATTATACGCCTGAAATCGAAAGACAAAATTGATATTTGATTACCATTATTTAATCAACAATCGATAATAATTAACGGCTATATTGATCAGTTTTTAATACTTCTATCGATTTCCCTTAGTTCAAACATCGATTATTAGATTTAGATTAATCGAAAAACCAATTGAGGTTTAATAAAAATAAAATCACACCCAACAATCGATATTTGATCACTATCTATGCTTACCAACTTATGATTTGTAGGTTTGTTTATCCATAGTTGACTATCGATATCAAGCCTATATATGCTATGAACAATCGATTCTTAGTTTGTGATGAGTCGAAATATCAATAATCGGTATCCATATGCAGAAAATCGATAGAAAAAGTTCAATGTTTGACTACCAAAGATTGATAATAAGTTGGTTGTATCGATTAGTGTTTCGAAATTTGACAGTCGATTATACGTTTGCAGATATCATGATTCATCGATTCTCACATGTCAATGAATCGAAATATCAATAGTTGATAAATATACGCATAAAAACGGTTATAATTAATGATTGTATCGATTTGTTTTTTGATATTCGACTGTAGATTTGAAGGCTCCATATATTATGAAATATCGATTATTAGATTTATATAAACCGAAATATTACTAATCGATGTCTTGTGCGCATAAATCGATAGACCACAATCGATATTTGTTTACCACCGATGACGATATCGATTTCAAGCAGCTTGGTGATACCCAACAAAGATGATTACATTTAGATTAAATAAAAAATCAATAATCGATGTTTTATACAAATATAATTGACAGACAACTATCGATATTTCATACTATTGATAAATAATTCATGGCTGTATTGATTAATTTTTTGATACTTGATTATCGATTTCAAATCTCAAGATCAAACAGATCCTTGTATTTCGATTAATCGAAAAATCAATAATAGATGTTTTATACCAATAACATCGATAGATTACAGTCGATATTTTATTGTCAGATTAGTATTTTAATATTTGACTGTCGACTCAAACCCTCGGTATTAAAAAACATTTATTATTAATTTTAGACGAGCCGAAATAGTATGAACCGATCTTATTATACGCATAAAATCGGTAGAAAAGATTAGATATTTCATACCAACGATAAATTAATAATTCATGGCTAAATCGATTAATTTTTCGATATTTGACAGTCATTTCACGCTTGCAGATAACATGATTCATTGATTGTTAGACTTCGATTAGTCAAAATAAAAATAGTTGATAAATGTACGCTTAAAATCGATTGAAAATGTTCGATATTTGATTGCCCTCGATGGTTTATAATTGATAGTTGTATCGATTTTTTTCGATATTCGACTATCGATTTTAAGCCACAATTTATTATGAAACATCGATTGTTAGATTTACATGAACCGAAATATATGCAAAAAATCGATAGATAACAATCGATATTTGATTACAACCGATGGTTAATAATTGATGGCTATATCGATTAGTTTTTCGACATTTCTATCTATTTCAAGCACCTTGGTAATAACCAACATTGATTATTACATTTAGATTAATTGGAAACCAATAATCCATGTTTTATACAAATAAAATCGACAGATAACAATCGATATTTGAAAAAATCAACCAATAATTCATGGCTATATCGATTAATTTTTTGCTACTTGATTATCGATTTTCAATCTCAGAATAGTATCAAACGGATTCTTGTATTTCGATAAATCGAAAAATCAATAATCAATGTTCTATACGAAAAACATCGATGGACAACAATCGATATTTGATTACCAGATTAGTTTTTCGATGTTTGACTATCGATTGAAGTCATTGGTAATAAAAAACATTTATCATTAGGTTTAGATGAGCTGAAATAGTATTAACCGATCGATTCGCATAAAATCGATATGAAAAATTCGATATCTGATGATTGCAACGATGGTTAATAATTCATGGCTAAATTGATAATTATTTCGATTTTTGAGTATCGATTTCCATCCACACGATACTTTGAAGCATATATTCATATAAACTGACAGATTTGAGTGGGTGTACCTGTAACTGGAACCATCATTTACAAAAATTGAATCTAAATACTTACTCTACCTTCATTATTTTTATAGATTCTTATATTCTTGCCCTTCTTTTCTTATGTGAGACTTTTTTTTAGAATATCTCAAGTTAAATGGCTTGTGAATATCCAAGCTCAAAGGTTTCGCCCCCGGACAGAATCTTCAAGTGTTGAGGATTATCCTGTTTTCAAAAAGCCCCTGATAATTAATCAACTCTTGCTAAACTCCTTTTCTGGATTATCCGATCGTGAGAGGAAGCAACGTCCGATGGGGACACGCTTTTCCTGGAAATATGAGCCAAAACGGGTAATCCTGAGAGATAAACACACTGAAAAAGGTGAAAAAAACCATCTGATAAGGGTTCCAAGAACAGTTGAAAACGAGGGTGTTCGTCATATTAAAAGAAATACAAAGAAAAAAATTGATATCTGTTAATTAATCCCGGTTTGCAATGTAGTTCTGTCAATTTTACCGTATTTAATCAAACATTTAAAAAAACGAGGATGAAGAACCGTTAAAATTCAAGCCTACTGACATTTTTATTTTATTTTACAAAAAAAAGAAAAGAAAAAAAGGATAAAGATCACAGAAGGTCAAGAGATAACAGCCTAATAAACAAAAGTCATCTCACTGGAAAATTTAATGATCCGGAGATTTATGTCCTTTTAAATGGATGATAAACACACACACAGTAAAAAATCTCAGATAGCCCAACCGGAAACGGAATTTATGAATACGTATTACGAGTGAAAATGCTCGAGGGTTTCATTTTTCCGCCAAAGCGGGTGTTCGGTCATGATCATGATTTTAATGAGTGACGTCCCTCGGAAAAACACGTTTCTGCCTCTCAAACGCCAATTAATTGGGAATAGAACGCTGAATTTTTCCAATCAGAGTGTTATATTTGATTTAAAAAAATTCCGTGTTCAACCATTAAAAAAAGTTCCGATGAACAGTGTTGGGTCCAAAAACACCGAAAAATTGAATGCGGCATATCCATTAGTTGAAATAAAGATGTACATTTAGTACTCAATATCGATATCTTTAATTACCATTTTTTGTTGATGTTTTTCATTATCGATACAAAACCGCTCTTTACTATCGAAAAATCAATTGCTATCTTTCTCCGATTTAAAATGTAGGTACACAAGAATAACATTGATAGTAAAAGATCGATTTCTAAATATATGCATAAAATCGATTGAAAATGTTTGATATTTGGTTGGCAGCAATGGTTTATAATTCATAGTTGTATCGATTTGTTTTCCGATATGCGAATATTGATTTTAAGCTTTAATTTATTACGAAACATCGATTGTTAGATTTATATGAAACGAAACATACGCATAAAATCGATTGAAAATGTTCGATATTTGATTGGCAGCGATGGTTTATAATTGATATTTGTATCGACGTGTTTTTCACTATTCGAATATCGATTTTAATCCTCAATTTATTATGAAACATCGGTTGTTAGATTTATATAAAACAAAGTATACGCATAAAATCGATTGAAAATGCTCGATATTTGATTGCCAGCGATGGTTTATAATTGATACTTGTATCGATTTATTTTTGGATGTTCGAATATCGATTTTAAGCCACAATTTATTATGAAACATCGATCGTTAGATTTACATGAACCGAAATATATGCAAAAAATCGATAGATAACAATCGATATTTGATTACAACCGATGGTTTATAATTGATACTTGTATCGATTTATTTTTGGATGTTCCTATATCGATTTTAATCCTCAATTTATTACGAAACATCGATTGTTAAATTTATATGATACGAAATATACACATAAAATCGATTGACAACAATGCTAAGTAATGTTAGCGATTTTTTGCTGATTTTGAAATTTTGTTTTAAACCTATCGACCTGCGAAAAATCGATGCAACCCATCAATAAGTTGAAATATCGATATAAATTTGATGTTCAATATCGATAAACATTCATAGTAAAAAGATCATTTTCTAATCGATTGTAATGTCGAGGAATATTTATTGATGATAAAATTTTGTTTCAAACCTTCATAGTAAAATGATCGATTTTAACTTACAATCAATTTTTAAAAATTGATTGAAATAATTCACCGTAAAGTTCGATTTTTACTATCAATTTTTTAATAATTGATGGTTGTTCTGTTCTTAAATGTTTACTATCGAATAATTGAAATATCGATAACATTCAAAGTAAAAATCGATTGTATTTTCAGTGATTTTTTCTTAGATGCTGACTATCGATGTCAAACCGTTCGATATGATCGACATATTGGTTGCTAACTCTATAGGAATTGAAATATCAATAATATTCCGAGTAAAAAATCGATTGTATTTTCCGTGTTTGTTTGTTTATATTTGATGTTTGACCATCGATGACATAACTCTTGATACTGTCGAACAATCGATTGATAACTTTCAGAGTTTAAATACAGTTTTCCCAGCAAAAGACTGGGATTTTAACTTACCATCGATGTTTAATAATCGATTTACTATCGTTGATTTTTTATTGTTGTTCGATATTTGACTATCGTTGCCAAAACTTAGATACTACCAAAAAATCTCGAAAAAACTGACAAAAATTCTAATATTCCAATGAGTAAAAAATCGATACACTTTCAGAGAAAAAGATTTTTAATTTACATCGATGTCTAAAAATGGATTATAACGGGCTGTACTGTAAACTTGACATATTTATTTTTGGTTCAGCCAATTTTCTTTAAATTGTTTTGGATTAAACAACATAACCACCTCAATTACGTAAGAGTTGGTCCAGTTGATAAATCATCGACGATTCGTGAAGCTTGTGGTTTCCTGTTTTGTCCATAGAGTATTTTTTTGGTCTTTTATGGTGTAACGTATAAATATGCACACATGATTTAAAGACAACTACCTCGAAATAAAACTGTGTTTCTTGGCAAAAAAAAGAGAGAAAGTTTTACCCCCACAAAAACAGAGGTTTAATCAAAATTGGTTGGTGAATTCATACAAAAAAGCTGAAAGTAAGAGGGAATTGCCATTCATAGATCTTACTCGCTGGTAGTGTTGGGTTGTTCAGCATCAAGTTCAAAGATTTACGAGCCGCTGGTTCAGTAAAAGAAACAAGTTTTAAGCACATGCATTCCAAGGAACAGGAGTGTCGGCCCCGCTAAATATTAAACTCCAGGGCGAAACTCCATATATCACACCCTCCCACCGCCAAAAGCAGGCGTCTCGTGTCGACAGCAGCGGCGGGGGTGTGTTGAAGTTGCGGCCGAAAAGGGTTGACGGAACATTCCGCGAAACAATGTTTGAAATCCCGATCCCTCTTGGATCAAACTGGCCGAAAGTTATGCCGCCGAATGCCTCTCCTATGCCCTTTTGTGCTTAGAGGAGCGGAAAGCACAACTTGCCGAAAGCACGGAGTAAGTCGCTACTTGCACTAAGTCATACAATGACGTTTCCACAATCGACTCACAGATTTTTCACCTAAGGTAAACAATTAACAATAACAGTTTTTTCATGGAAATATTTGATGGTATGGTGCTGAAGGTCATCAGGTTCGATGGTCCGATGTCGACTAGGATATCTTTCGATGGCCATAGTATTCAATAGCCTGAGGTCTGTAGTCCATTTTTTTATAACGTAACGAAATAATAGTAATATTAACTAAAAACTTGGTCTTCCGGGTCGGGTCTGTTAAAAAATAAATAATCGATTATTTGGTATCGATATTTGATTTTTTATGTTTAACAATTTATCGGCAGGATACAATCAAATATAAATTCCTTCCATTTTGATGAGTGAAATATCAATAAAAAATACCGATATTTGATTATTATCGATGTTTAAGGGCAGTATCTACAGAATGTAACTAATTTTTATGTATATAATTGGTCCTCCGGGACGGATTTTATCCTATATAAATGAATCTAGTAAAAGAAGACCCACACGCATATATATAATAGTCATATGTAATATATATAGTACATACATAAAATAGTCTTATTTTTAGCAGTTGGTGAAACTCTTTGAACTATAAATGAATAATCAGAAGTGGGTGTTTACATGGTAGCAAGAAAAGAACAGGGCGATATATTTCTTTTTAAAACCATATTCCATTTTTCAACGTGCGGATTTGTTTTGACAGGCCTTTCATTTTTTATCTTTGTGTTGTAGTCCAGCACGTGTAAAGTGGGCAGCGTCGTGGTACAGATACATTTAAGTTTAGGGCCGTGGGCGCGGCTGCCAACGCTCTTTTCGACAATCCGGTCATTAGAACCGGGTGGAAAAACTGTTATTACGTTTTTATACGGTGTTCCGGTGGTAAAGCGGTGTTTTGGAGAGGTGTGGGACGCCACGACGAAGGAGGCCCATTTCAAAAAAATAAAATTATATTTTGTATACAGTCTAGTATGTATTCTTAGTACAATACAACACATTTTTTATTATGGAGAGTATGTTCCTATTCTAATACAGCCGGGAGGACTGCCTTAAGCATTTCCTTATATGTCTAGATTTATTCGATTTTGCATAACAATAAAATTCACAAACCATGTTATAGATCGTTGATCATTAGATCTACGTAAACATTTAAGCGACTTTATGCCTAATAAGATCCGGCCCGGAGGACCAATTTAAATATAAATACCGAACATCAGAAGCAAAATACTTATGCTACCGGCAATTATTAAACATCAGACATTAATCAAAAATACTAACGTTGGTTAATCAATAGATATAGGTAAATATTTTAGATTCCTATATTCCTGATAAACTTCGACCTGGAGGACCGAAGAAATTATAAATATCGAACAAGATCAAAATATCAATGGTCGGTTCGTTGTTATAAATATTTAAATCAAATAATTATACATAAATATTTTCCCTTTATTATTTAATTAATTTAAATTTCCCTCTATTATCACATCCTGCCCGGAGGACCAATTTAAGTAACATCAATAGAAAAATATCAAAGTGACCATCAATTTTTAATCATGGAAGTTTACAATAAATGATATTGATCGTTGATCACTAATCGTAGGCAAATACTTAGGATTCCTATATACCTACTAAGATCCTGCCCGGAGGACCAATTTAAGTATAAATATCGAACATCAGTAGAAAGATATCGATGTGACCATCAATTTTTAATCATGGAAGTTTACAATAAATGCTATTGATTGTTGATCACTAGTCGTAGGTAAATACTTAGGATTACTATACACCTGATAAATTCCTGCCCGGAGGACCAATTTAAGGATAAATATCGAACATCAGTAGAAAGAAATCGAAGTGACCATAAATTTTTATTCATGGAAGTTTACAATAAATGCTACTGATCGTTGATCACTAGTCGTAGGTAAATACTTAGGATTCCTATAAATATTTCTGTCTGTTTAAGGTTTTCTATATACCTGATAAGATCCTGCCCGGAGGACTGAATGATTTTTAAATGCCTAAAATCAACTCTAATATATTTATGCTAGAATCACTTTATAAAAATTGATCATTGGTTTTAATGAAATATTTAAATTGCTTTTACCACATGGCATCCGGCCCGGAGGACCAAATATATACTTAAAAATATAGAACATCAAAATATCAATGTTATTAATGCCGCACTAAAATATTTATAGATTAGATATAATTGGTCCTTCATACCAGATCCGGCCCGGAAAGCCAATTAATTAATTAATAATTTAATTATCTATCGCTCATCAACGGCCTTAATTATAGGACAGCTTGGTTGGTTATAACTTAAACCACGTTATTATATTGTATGTAACCATTTCTAACTCAAACTATTGCTAAATGTGATATTCAACCATACTGTGACAAACCCACTTGAGATGATGGCGGGAAGCCGAAACACATCCAATCTCAGGTTTTTGGAAATCTCACGTTTGTTTAAGAATTATCCAAATCGTAAACACACATGAAATATAACTAATTTGTTCCGAAGCCATTCTCCCAATGTTAATAATTTTTGTGTATTTTATTACTAGCAAATTTTAATGAAGATAAAATAGTTTGGTCCTCCGGGTCGGATATATTAATTATTATTATTAGTCACTTTCATATTCTCATGACTTTTCATGAATTTTATTCTGTTCCAGGTAATCATCTATCTCGATACGAAATGATCGGCATTTGCAAATAAGGTGAAACAAAAAGGACCATATGGCATGTATCAATCGGTCCCTCCATTAGCTTATTGTTTTTGAAAAGGGAGATCGTCATCTTCTCACTGCTCGGATGAGCAAGCAAAAACGTCGACTGTCGTGCCATTGACAGCAATATTGATTAACGGTACGCGCCCGGCTAGAAAAGGAGAGAGAGAGAAAAAATCAGCAGGATAAACGATTTATTCTCTGTAACTGTACCGGTCCGTTGGTCGAGCTAAGTTTGATAGAGCTTCCTCCTGATAAAATTTTTCGCTCATACGGCCGTCATAAAATTTACATGAGAAAACGCCGAAACATTGTTTTTATGCTAGGCTGACCAGCTTCCAGCTGAGAATTAACCAGTGAGACCGGCCGTGCACAAATCAGACTAGACACTGTCAAAAGTTCCCCGGTTCGAACAGTCAGAAAGTTTGAAGTTGTGAAAACGTGCTCGAGCGGAAATCGGCCGGATTCCGTGTGTCGTCGAGAAATTAAGGATGTACCCGGATGAAAAGGGCTTTATAACGAGGCCAATCCTGGTCCGTCTTGTCTCGTTCCGCCTCCTCTCATTAAATCGACCGTGTTTAAAAATCGCTGATCATTCAAAACTCATTTTTCTCATAATTCGCAAGATGGCCGTTGGAAGGCATGTCAAGAAAAATAGGGAGAAAAAATGCAAATCCGATAACGGTTTAAGCCCCTAATGCGAAGTACCCTTCGGGCGTTGCGGTGGGCGTTAATCTTATTAGGGCCGGGGTAAATGAGCCGGTGAATATCTTGCCGCGAAACAGAATTCCGATTTTCTCTTGAAATTCGATACAGTTTTTTAATGGGGTACCAAATTCTCAAGAACGATTTTCTGCTAAATCGTCAATAAAAAGTAAAAAAATAAATAACTTAGTAATTTTTAGATAAATGAATTTCGACCTCCTTTTCAAAATACAAACATCACAAGCAGATAGCATACCTTAAATATGAAAAATGTAATAAACAATAAGCTTTGGTCCTCTGAGCAAGGTCGAGTCTGTTGTATGCCGTTTTACATACATATGTAAGTGCATGTGTGTGTATTAGTTCCTTTATACCAGATCCGGCCCGGAGGACCAGTTTTATATATAATATAATATAACATCAGCTATATTATATTGTATGAATATCAAATATCATCAGCAAATTATCGATGTAAATAGAAATGATTAACATACAATAGTTTTCGATAAGTGTTATTAATACATCAGTGATTATTAGATGTAATTATCAATTTAGGTTATTTTACGCCTACTTTTATAAGACCTGGCCCGGAGGACCAATTAAATACAAAAGTTATAGAACGTAACCCGTAAAAATATCAACGGCCGATTCAGTGATTTTAATGCCGAAATTAAATATTTATACATGTCTTGGACTTTTATATCAGATCCGGCCCGGAGGACCAGTCAATATCTATCGGCCATCCGATGGCAGAAATTATCTATGCTATCAATTTATAAAGATTGATTTTTTACAATAAATTTAAAAGCAAAATATCGATGAGACGTTTAATTATTAAACATCGAACGTTTACAATTATTGCTATGATCGTTAGTTGTAAATAAATACTTAAGATTCCTATATTCCTGATAGGATCCTGCCCGGAGGACCAATAATTTTTAAATGTGGAACATTGCCCAAAAATTTATTCTACCATCAAATTGTAAACACTGATAATTTACTATCAATTTTATTATTCGATGACATTGTATGCAAATAAAAATGTAACCTGATAGGATCCGGCCCGGAGGACCAAATAATTTATAAATGTCATACCATTTATAACAACACATCAGACCAAAATAATTATTCTACGGTTAAATTATAAACATTGAACATTAACGTCAATTTTATTGTTCGCTGACAATTGCATGTAAGTAAAAATTCAACATAATTTATACCTGATGGGATCCAGCCCAGAGAACCAGAACATAAACCATAGTACATCGTCAAAGTATTAATGGCCGGGTTATGCTTACTAACACCGAAATAAAATATTTGTTAATCGATCTACTTGTTCCGTTATACCAGATCCGGCCCGGAGGGCCAGTTTATATATAACGAACATCAACAGAAAATATCGATAATATCAATGATTAAAAATCGATCGATTACAATCGATGCTATCGTGATTGATTATGTACAGTTTTAACTTGGTCCTCCGGGCCGGATAATCGGTAACTACCTTGGTGAATGTAAATATCGATATTCAAAGGTAGATATTTTCAAAAATCGATAGTAAAATTCTATTTTCAACTACCATTCGTTTATATCTGGCTCGAGAGCGGTTCGGTTTGGTAAATCGATTGTGAACTATGAAAATGGGTCAGCAATATCGATGATTTTTGTTTATTTCTGATGTTTGAATATCGTTATAACGCTGCCCATAACAAAAGCCATATAAATCTGTTGATAGATTAAACAGGAAGTTTTTTTTTTAAATTGAAACTAGACAAAATACATGTAGAACGGAAAATTGAAGAAAAGGGCAAAAGAGTTTTTCGAAACTTCCAGGAATAGCTTCAAAGAATTGTACCCGTTAAAGAAAAGTTCAAGATTTCTATCTAGGACAGGAAGCCCTTAAGTTACTAACTTTTCGACTTCTATTGGAAACCGGCTCGATTTCCACACGATATGCCAGATTGCAGGACTTGGCATAATGAAAAAATAAAGATCGTTAAAGAGTTGGCCGTTTTCTTTATGATACTGTAAAGCCTCTGGTGTTTCCTTCTCTGAGGGAGAAACGAGCTTATAAAGAGGGAAGAAAGCTCCGATAATACTCGTGGCTTGAAGATAAGCGGAGTGGTTTACTACCTTGTCCAAGGTGGTTCGGAGTTGCCCTGCCCTTGCCGGATTTTTTTCTCCAAAAGAACTCCGGCCGATAAATTATCAAATTAAAACACTGCCGACGAAGTAGAATAAAAGTTTAGAAAATCTGAACTCGATAAGAAAACAGCCGAGCTTGTCAGGGGGGCTTATCAAGAAACAAATAAGCCAACTGTCTATGATCTAAGTTACGCTGGTCTTACATTTTGTATTTTTTTAAAAACATTTTCTCCCTTTAAACACTCTACAGAAATTATTTTAAGTATTAAGTACTGGCATTATATATTAAATGAGTACTTTATAACTAAAGGCTTAATTATATCCGCCCTTCTTTCTGCTCAATATGTTAATTACCATATCTTTGATGTTAACTAAAGGCTTAAACAAGAAGAACCAGTCGAATTTAAAAAAAAGTTTTATATTGCTTTCAGTTCCTTTTTAAGCATTATTTAATCAATCCAAGTCTACAGATCAGTTTCCAAACGTATGAATTCCAATTTATAAATCTGGTGACAGAAGAAACATGAAAAATTATCGTTTAAGTATTCTTTCTGTTGCCCCCAAAATAATTTGAAACCCTTTGATTGTGATTATCTATGCTCGATCTAATCGCTTCATATCGATAGTCAAACATCAAACACTCAAAAACGATTATTAAACATCGATATAAAATAACAATCTATCATTACCATCGATTATGATTATCTATGCACGATATAATCGCTTCATATCGATAGTCAAACATCAAACAATCAAAAACGATTATTAAACATCGATATAAAATAACAATCTATCATTCCCATCGATTATGATTGTTTATGCTGGATATAATCGCTTCATATCGATAGTCAAACATTAAACAATAAAAAACGATTATTAAACATCGATAGTAAATAACAATCGATCTTTACATTCGATTTTATTTTTATAGGTGGTTGAATATCAATATTTAAGGTTAAAAGAGATGGCTAACGATGTTCGATGTTATCGATTCGCGCCATATCGATAGCCAAACATCAACCATCAGAAACCATTATTTAATATATAAGGTAATTAAACAATCGATTTTTATCATCGATTTTATTTTAATCGATGGTTGAACTTCGGTACTTAAACATATCAAAATATAGTTGCGATAGTCAAACGGCAACCATCAAAAACAATTATTGAACGACGATAGTGACTAAAGATCAATGTTTACTATCGATGTATTACAATCGAAGGGTTAACCGTCACGAGGTTGTATCGATGTATCATGGTACCGGAGTGACTTGATATCGATAGTCAAAAATAATATATGAGCATCAAATTATCGTTGATTTTGTCAATTATTAAAAATCGATCTTTTTATGAATGGTAATTTTCTCGATGGTTGAAAATCAATAGATTCATCAGCAGGTGTTATCGATAATGCACATCGATATTTTAACCCCTTGGGAGATACCCATCTATTTTATATAGGATAGTTGGCTTATTATTACTTGCAATTACCATCATTCATTAAATATGGATAGTAAGTTGTTTTAATCGATCGTCGAATATCCATAAACCTCGACGGTGATTAAACTTTATAAAGGACTTAATTCCCCCTTTATACGAAGAACGATGATCTAAAGGCCATGTAACGTAATTACGGAACTAGTCATTTCAAGTCAGGGGACTGCGCATCCACGTTCATAAACCAATAGCGAATGCAATTAACAAATGTTTCGTGACTTAATTTTTCCCCCCATAAAAAACCATAACTTAAAAGCGACTAGACTTAGTTCGCCTAGACTCGGTCTTAGAAATTGTAGGCCATGGGACTTATTACGCTTGTGTAAATTATATATTAAATGTGTTAGAACAATGGGACTTAGTTTTTTTATATGAAAAATATTTATGTAAAGACCATGTAACTTGCTTATTAAAATATAGATTTTATGTCAGGGGACTTAGTCTGTGTGATTTTATTTGAGTTTATTGCTTTAATTAATAAATTTTCTCACCATAAAAAATGATAACTTAAAAGCGACTAGACTTAGTTTGCCTAACAATCCATCTGTATTTAGACATTTTAGACCATGGGACTTATTAAGCTTGTGTAAATATATATTAAATGTTTTAGAAGAATGGGACTTGGTTTTTTTTTAAATGAAAAATATTTATGTTAAGACCATGTAACTTGTTTATTAAAATATAGATTTTAAGTCAGGGAACTTAATCTGTGTGATTTTATGGATTCTTTTGAGTTTATTGCTTTAATTGATAAATAAATTCGTTCAAATTGTTTTCTGATGGATTGACATGGCAGATACTTAAAAAAGGAGCCACATCTGACAGGACTTGATCCTGTAACGGATGTAAATTGCCCGTACTCATCCACCTAATTTAGACCTTTACCGGCGAATACGTGTAATTGTTAATGAGTTTTATTTTCGCCGATCCGATTATACCCGTCGGGCCTTTATCGCCGTGTCGTCCCCAGCCGGATCAATTATCAATTAGAATAATTGCCAATTAATTGATCAAGAGTGATAATTAGACTGGAGAGACGTCCCGATCCGGCCGGTAATCCAATGCCCGAGTGGGAACAAGACGGACTTTTTTTTTAGAAAGAGATGTTACGACCGAGATATGATTTGTGAATTTTTAACGAAGTGTATTAAATTTCATTCGAGATTTCACAACGCAGTTTGCAACGAGGATGGGATTAAAAAAATCCAACATGCAAACAAATTACGACGGTCAAAGGGCGTCCGCGGTTCATCGCTCTGCAACAATCGACAATGAGCTTCCTGCGGCAAATTTAAACCCGTCGTTTTAAAAAATAAAAAAAAGCTCAACACTTCCTGTAATTTTCGTAATGGGAACGGCTTAATTTATCCGAAACGGGTTTTCTATGGTTTTTTTAATGGGGAATCGCGGCTCGTCCTTGTCCCGTGGCCGCTGCGATCGACGTAAAGACGCGATTTCATTTTCTTCGTGCGTCCCGATTTCATTTCAAGCTCAAAATGAACACGACACAATTAAAAAGCACAAACTAAACAAAAAACTCACGTTTTCTCCCCCACAGCCAGTACCCAGTTAGTTTGTTTTTCTCCGGCCACTAGAGAAAGTGCTGAATAATTCTTTCAGACACCTGCCCTTTAAGTTTGTTGATTTTTCGTTTATTTTGAAATAAAATACGCTCAAACCTTAATAAAACAATCCTCATTCTGGTGCTTGAATAACTTTCATATTTCTACTATTAAACCAAAAAACCCAGTCAGACAAAGTCCCTTGGCTTTAACTACGTTCATATGCTAAATAAGACATCTTTAAAACTAAGCTCCGTGCACTTTAGATTGGATTCGTGAAGGCGTACTGAGCCTCCCACTCTTGGAGCATCTGTTAATCGTCGATATAAACCTGTTAAAATCCATTGACCATTAGCTCAGTTTTGCCGTTTAGGTCCGCTTCATTTCGCTAACATGAGAAGATTTAAGCCTAAACACAAACTTGATATGCATCTACCTACACGCTAAATTGTCTGCGATACCCGTACTGTTACTGATACCTGTTGTGTAACTATCTCTAACCTAAACTAACGTGGTATCTTGCATGTAACTAACCCCAACCATTTCTACCTAACCTTAACAAACTTGATATCTGTCGTGCAATCACCACTAACTTAAACTAACTTAATACCTGGTATGTAAGTATCTCTAACCTAAACTAACGTGGTATCTTGTATGTAACTATCCTCAATCATTTCTACCTAACCTTATCAAACTTGGTATCTACTGTGTAACGACCACTAACTTAAGCTATCTTGATACGTGGTGTGTAATTATCTCTAACCGAACTATCGTGCCATCTTGCATGTTTGCTCAACCAATTCTACCTAACCTTAACAAATTTGGTATCTGTAGTGTAACCACCACTAACTTAAGCTATATTGATACCTGGTGTGTAACTATCTTTAACCTAAACTAACGTGGTATTTTGCATGTAACTATCCCCAACCATTTCTACCTAACTTTAACAAACTTGATATCTGCAGTGAAACCACTACTCACTTAAGCTATCGTAAACCTGGTGTGTAACTATCTCTAACCTAAACTATCGTCGTATTTTGCATGTAACTATCCTCAACCATTTATACCTAACCTTAACCCAAACTTGATATCAACTGTGTAACCACCACTAACGTAAACTATCTGTACCTGTTTTGTAAACATCCCTAACCTAAACTATCTTGTCATCTCATAAATAACCTTCCATAACCAAAACTGATCTGTAACCACCACTAACTTAAACTATCTATACCTGGTGTGTAAACATCTCTAACCTAAACTACCTTGTCATTTGATGAATAACCATCCATAACCTGAACTGCTGTTTTATAACCGCTAATTAAACTATCTATACTTGGTGCGTAAACATCTCTAACCTAAACTAGATTGTCATCTGATGAATAACCTCCATTACCTAAACTGCTATGTAAACACCACTAACGTAAACCTGGTGTATAACTATCTCGAACCTAAACTATCGTGATAACTGATTGTAACTACCTTTAATCAATATACTCAACTATACATTATCTAGTATATAGCCTTCTCTAACCTAAACTATCGTAGTATCTGATGGGTAACCATCACTAACCTAAATTATTCTGGTATCAGTTGTGTAACTATCTCCAATCTTACTTGTCCTACCTTAACAAAGTGATGTTTAGTACAAAACCATCTCTTAACTAAAACTATCGTCGTGTCTGGTGATTAACTATCTTTAACCGTATATACCCAATCTTAAACCATGTAGTATATAAAACCATCTCTAACCTAAACGATCGTGATATATGATGAGTAAACATTATTAATATAATTATTTTAGTATCTGGTAAGTAACCATTTTTGACTTAAACCATCTCTAACCTGAAATGCTGGGGTATCTGCTGTGTAACCACCTCTAACTTCAACTATCTTGATACCTGGTACTAACTATCTTAAACAAATAAACCATCTAGTATTTTAACAACTCTAACTTAAAGTATCGTGGTATCAGATGTGCAACTATCTCTAACCATCCTCAACCTAATCTAAGTTTCTTGATATCTGGTGTTTAACCATTCTACCTATCCTTAACTAGTCATATCTAACCACCTCTATCTTCCTCCAAACTCTTTAAACTCTTTATATCCTTAACCATCTATCGACTAAATTATTGTGATATTTGTTGGGTAGCGTATTCTTATCTATCCCTATCCATTCCTAACCAATATTATCGTTAAGTCGGGTATTTACCTATACCCAACCATCCCTAACGATTCATACTATTTCTAACATAAACTGAAATTCAAATCTGAATTTCAAATAAACAACAATCACGTGACACAGAAGTTTGACTTTATATGTCAATTGTGATTTTAATAATAGATAGTTAAAATAACTTGGAAATGTACATCGTACAAGTGGCATGCTGACGTTTCCGGACGAAACCCACCGGCCCAATCAGACTGTCCATCTTGAAAAAGCTTAATTACAAACTATTGAAGACTATCTCGTCAGCTTTTTGTTGTGCCTAATTGCGGACGAGGGTAATTAAGCTGGACGGCGGCCGCTCTCGGTTAAACCGCAACCGTTGGTTAGGTTAAAGGACCGAGGCAGTGGGGTGGCCACCCCGAGTGACGCTAGGGGCGAAAAAGATAAAAGGTGGCTTGATTGAAAATCAGCCCTAATAGAAAGGAACGTTTAAAAATTATAAACCAACAAAATGAAACCCATAGGCCAAGATTATCATTGGATCATCTTTAAACGGAACAAAAACGTTATAAAAATGTACAAAAATATCGAAACGTATATACCCTACATAATCGAGCTACACGCTATATAAATTATCGGTATTACACTCTACAATTAGGTGGGGAGGATACATAAAGCAACCTTTCTCTATGTGCTGGACACATACGCGGATTTGGTCCAAAAGGGTTTCTGTGTCATCCCCGCAAGACCTCGGTAAGAAATCGGGTAAGTATGATCCCAATCATACTAGTTTGATCCTCCGAGAGCTGTCACTTCCTTTTAAATAAGTTCTTTATTGGATTTTTAAAGTCAAGGGGATGGAGGTTGGGACATCCCGGCATTGTCATCCAGTTCTTTGGGTTTTGGAACTAAGAAACCACCACCGTTTGCCGAGTAACTACGGTTCGTGGTATCTTTCCAGAGGCATCACGGTCGGCGGGGAACACGTCACGGACAGGAGATGCAGGCTGAGGGAGTCGGTTTAGGCAAAGTAGGCAGAGCCACCTCAAACTTGTGCAAAACCGCATACAATTCCTCCATGTAATCTACAGTGCGGCGAGAGTGACCACTCGCCATACGCCATACCTTCGCCGATCTTAGGTCTGAGAAGTTAAAAACAATTCGGTAAAGGTGTGGAGTGAAGATTATGTCGCTAAAACGGCGAGAACGTCCCCAACGAGTTTGGCAGGAAGGACTCAGGACGGAGTCGGCCAGTTACCAAGCTCGAGTTTTTTTTAATAGTTGGGTTTCTTTTATCACAAAGTACTCTTTGTTTAAAAGTCCCGTTGTTCTCATTTTCAGGAAAAAGCTTTTCTGTTTTTATATTTTTCATAAAAAGATTATTCAATGACATCCGATTGGTTGGAAATGTTGGCATTTTCAATCAAAACTAGCCTTTATAGAACGTATTCTTTCTCCTACAACCCAAGGATAAAACTTCAATAATTAAATAAATTAAACCCACACAAAAACAGTTTAAAAACCTGTTGAAATTTTTTTTTTTCAATATTTCTCGTAAAAGTCAATGTACTTCTAGTTGTCTTGGACCTTTCCTCTAAATTCATATATTTATCGATTTGATATTTCTAATATTTACGATTATATTACATTACACAAGTTGTCTTAATATTGCATATTATTTAAATGTATATACACAGGGTGGCCCCAAACGGTCTGGCCATATTTTTCATGATATTATTGTATATGAAATTGTGCTTGCAAAAAATGTTTCGTTTAAGTTTTTAAAGCCGTTAAATTTCCTTTAAAATGAACATCATCTATTGTAGATAAAATGAAGAGGGTCAGATTTTGTTCAGTGGTTCGGATAAGCCAATAATAACCTTCGGTTTAATTACATTTGGTCCTCCGGGCCGGATCGGCTAGGGAGTAATGCTCTCTATTGTACTCAAAGAGAGTCACGAAAATAATTTATATACAATCTTAAAAAGTGCTAAGAAGTAAACGTAGTAGAGGATTGAATTTATTTTAAAATGAAATCTGTCAAGTAAAGAGCTTAGAATTATGCCAGTGGTTTGGATTGCCTAATAAACCAAGACTAAATAAGACAAGATCGTCAGTCCGGACCGGATCGGATATAGATAAATACGTTCAGCGTATATTAATTTAAATAGTTATTTTTATGGAGGACCACGATTACCTTACATACACGCTCAAAAACCTGTTCTAATGCCTGCCCATATTGTCCAAAATCTGACAATTCGTTTCACATAGAACTTCAGTTTACAGGAAATTCAATTCTCTACAACTTTTACTTAGTCACGTTTTTGAAAAAAGAGAACTGGTTCCGAAATATTTGCTCAAAATTGGGAAAAAACAAGCTTTTGGTCGTAATTAAACGAAGCATTCTTTTTTGTAGCAATAATTTCAATACTACAAAATCACCAGGTCTGGCCGGACTGTTTGGGACCACTCTGAATACATACATTAAAATAATAGAATATAGAACATAGGATAAACGCGTTTTTAGATACCAGGTCCGGCCCGGAGGACCAAAGTTTTTAATCTAAATAATACATGTGTGGTGATTAGTGACCGTTAGTCGATGATTATTCAGAAATCGTGAGATGCGGTCTGGTGAGATGTAGGTTTCAGAAAAACGTTTTCTTTATCGTGCCTACGTTTCGATCTTTATTGAGCCCTCAATATGATCTCAATAAAGATCGAAACGTTGGCCCGATAAAGAAAATGTTTTTCTGAAACCTACATCTCACCAGACCGCATCTCACGGTTTCTGAATAATCACTAAATAATATATTAATGAATGAGTTGACTATCGTTTCTACTATCAATTTAATCTTCTGGTATAATAAATAATTAGAAATATTACTGATAAAAAAAACCCAATGTTTTTATGACTAACATTGTTGCTGTTTATGACTATTTACCTAAGCATGTATCAGATTTAGAAAGCTTTAAAAGATTTCATTTTAAATAAAATTTAAGTATCGATAACTTTTACATCGTCAACTTTTCACAAAACCGTCATGAGTTTCTGAGATAATTGCAAAAATGCTGTTTATATCCGATCCGGCCCGGAAGACCAGTTTTCAGTTCATAAATGTCGCTGAACTACGTTTAGTGAATCTACCATGGCAGTATTGACATTTAACCTTGTAATATTCTATATATACCTGCATTTTTTCAAATCCAACCAATAACAACTTTAGAAAATTGAATTGAATAAAATTGATTTATATATTATGTAAATACAATTAAACTCTGGTTATAATGTGTACAGGTTACTGATCTTTAATGTGATGCTTTGATTGACAGACGTGGACCAGGTTTGTTTCGCTTTATTTTCACCCCTAAATCATCGTTGTCTATAATAATTTTCTCGTGTCAAGAATCGAATATATTTGTAATTAATAGTTACGTCATGAACCTTCACCTTTCAGATAGATAGGTCGATTAATTCATGTAATTCTTGTGTAATTGTCTAATAACGAAATTCAAAATATAAAAAAAACCTCGGTTTACGGTTTGAACTTTAAATGCGGGTTTTCAAGACCTGTGTTTAACCTGTCTCACTCTTTTTTCGAAAGATAGGCGAAGCAGTAGGGAGAATTGTTTTAAAAAGAGGGCGATTATTTTTTTTCTGAGTTTCCACGAAAGATAGAAAGCAAGTGTTAACAAGACTCGTTAAAAAGGGCCGGTGACGGTTTTCGCCAATTTTCCAGAGCCGACAACGTCGCCTAATTCGGTACAAAGCCCCCGTTGATCTATAGGAGGAGAGGAAAGACAAATAGCCCGCGGGATGGGTGAGACTGTTGCTCTTCCAGGATGATTTGTCACGGGTTTCCCGATGGAAAGGAAAATTCAATCCAAAAGGGGTGGGTAAAGGATTTCCCAGGGGCTGAGGAAGACTTTTTCCCCCTCTGCATCGTAGACAAAGGAGGAAAAAAATCCCAGACCTCGTCTATCCCCGTTGGAAAGGCGTTTAAAAACAAGAAAATAAACAGTGCAACAAGTTCCAAGGCTTGGCAGGATAAGTACCGCGTCACACCTTATGGATCAAGGACTCACTGAAATCCTATCGCTTCATCTTTTTCATCCTTGTAGCTAATTGGAAGCTATTTTTACACCTTTATACAAGATAACCCACACCTTTTCATCTACAAAAAAATTATTTCATTGTTCGCCTACAAAATGTATATACATTGAAAATCATTACAGAGACAAAAGAAAGATGCTAATCCTGTAAGAGATTGGTCTAAGAATCTTTATAAAAAAAGAAAAGAAAAGAAGGACAATATCGTGTGCAGAAACGATCAGACTAAATATTTCTCCTCGCGATAATAAATCATCGATAGTAAAAATTTCTAAGAATACTCTGACATCGATTATTTTTCTAAATATATCGATAATATCTATATACAGAGTGTTCGGCTATTCATGTTACAAAATTTTGCAGTAGATTCTACATTCAAAAAGGAACCAAAAAGTCCTAGTAAAATATGGTCTGAATCTCAACAGTTTCGGAGTTATCTCCCAGTAATTCCATCAATCATGGTGTGCAAAATTCTGAGACTTACAGAAAACTTTGGTAATCATACAACGTATAGAAGAAGATAGTTTTATTCAGTCCTGCTAGTAGAATTACTTCTTTTAAATTCCAAGAAACCCTTTAACGCTCTAAATTAAAAAAAACCTCACATCCCTTAATCAGTGTTGCCAGCAGTGTTGCCCAAACATAGGGCGGAGGGAAAACCGGTGTTAAACATATCTCAGATATAAAATTGTAAATCACTAGTACTTTAAAATAATTTGTACAATGGCCGGAAGAATCTGTACAATTTCGTCCGAATAGAAATGGAATGGTTGAGGATCTCATTAACGTAGAATTTACCTAGGTATCAAAAATCAGTGTTGCTCAAATTTGACTTGAAGAAAAAATGATGGTAAGGAATTTCCCTAATCGAAAAGTTGGTCCGTTTAAACTATGGTGTTCGACTACTCCTGTTACAAATCTTGGCAGTAGATTCTACATTCAAAAAGGAACCAAAAAGTCCTAATTAACTATTTTCCGAATCTCAACATTTTCGGAGTTATTCCACTTTTCTGATTTTTTAAGATTTCATGATCTTGCTTAAAATAAACAATGGTAACTCCAAAACTAAAACGTTTTCGACAAATCTGTTGATACCATTGAAAACTACGTCAAATTTTCAATAAGATGTGATTAATACTAAACTTCTAAACCTTTGTGAAGTAAGTGTTTCAGTAGCGAGAACTTTGAAAAATAATTCTTTTTCGAAGCGGAAAGGTACTATGGTAATTCTAAACTACTATTTCGAAACCTAGCAACAATCAGATTTCAGAAAACGTACACTATTTAATATACTTTTTAGTGGTGTAATTGCTTTTTTAATTACTTTTTCAAAAATGAAGAAATTGATGAAGGAAAAGAAGAAACCATGGTTGAAAGATTGGTAAGGTCCTTCATCAATTTCTTCATCTTTGAACAAAGTATTGAAAAAACAATTAGATCATTAACTGGAGTAATTTGTTTATTCATATTATACGTTCTATCAGTCTAGACTGGATGAGTAAACAGTTTAAACCATAGGAAACTTTAAACAAATGTAAAAAGCCATGAAATTAGAAAATGAGAAAAAGCCAAATCTGGACTTTTGCCCCAATTTGCCATTTTTCAAAATTATCTATATTTTAATCATATTATAAGTCCTATCAATCTACACTAGGCTGAATAAATAGTTTATACAACAAAAAACGAAATACCAGAAGAATCAAATGTAAAAAGTCATGAAATTAGAAAATGAGAAAAAGTCAAATCTGAACGTTTTGCCCCAATTTGCCATTTTCCAAAGTTATCTACATTTTAATCATATTTTACGTTCCATCAATCTAAGCAAGGCTGAATAAACAGTTTATAGTACAAGAAACGAAATACCAGAAGAAACAAATGTAAAAAGCCATGAAATTAAACAATGAGAAAAAGCCAAATTTGGGCGTTTGGTCCCAATTTGCCATTTTCTATATATATATATATATATATATATATATATATATTTTAAAGATCCTCAAACAACAGTCTTTCAGGATTAATATCTTTTTTTGTTCCTGTAATGATTCTAAACGTATATAAATTTTGTAGGTGAACAATGAAATGTAACAAACTTTTGTTATAAAGTATATGCTTATATGTATCGAAATAAATCGATATTATTTAGATATATTTAGAATCTACGTCAATATATACTCTAGAATAATTATCGCATCGATAAATTATCATAGCATGTTGCAATGGTAATAGTTTTATTGATGTTTTTTGTTAGAAAATAAATGTAGGTATACATATACATATACATATGTATCGAAAAAAATCGATATTATCGATTCAGAATACATAAGTGTTGGTTTGACTGGATAATGAATAAATGTAAAAAAAGAAAGATAAAACTTACGATTTGGCGTGGACTGTACAAAGAAAAAAGAAAGCACTCACTGAAGAGCCCCGTTGCAACGCCGAAGAACGATCTATAGGATGAGAAATTTGAAAAATATTAAAGGAAAACTGAAGGTGGATATGAGAGGTGCTCACGGGAGAGTTTTTTTTAATAAAGAGGAGAGAGGTGAGCCGCGAAGAGGTTTTTTCGTTCACAGTGGATTCGCACCGGGAGACGGAGAAATCAGAACTGCCGGAAAAAGGACGAAGGGGGAGATTTAGAAGAGGGCTCAAAGGGTCAAGGTGCAGGGGCTATTTTTCCCCGCTGGCCACAAGCGTAAAACCGTCAAATCCTTTAAAATGATGTGTCAGGATGTAAAGGGTCTGTATTAGAAATTTTGAAGTTGAACTGGGCCTGAGGTACCTTGTATAATATTTCTCAAAAAAGGTAAAAATTTGAGACTAGAGTAAAAAATATTAATCAAATATTTTTTTGATGGCGTCATTGACTCAAGAGTTAATTCAGCCTTAAAAAAAGGACACCCAGTATATATTTAGGGAGAAATAGTATCTATGAGTTTAGTTAGATAGACTGGAATTTTTCCTTTATAAAAAATCTTTTTCAAAGTGTTATTTATGTAATTAACCGGCAAATTTATAAAGGCAGGACACGATTTCGGAACGATCCTCGCGTGCCTTTTGGAAATGGAGAGAACTAGTTTTCTCGGGGCAATAAGATCTAACTCAAACCGCTTTTATAAACCCAGTTAGTAGGGGGAAAAAAAGACATCCGTGTGATTTATACACGAGATTTATTAAATAGTCCTTGTAAACATATTAATTAAGACGTCAGACAGTCCTGGCGACATCGGCCGGGGGCGAGGAGGCACGTGGAGAACAATGTCAGAAAAGATTTATAAGTCTTAATTATAACAACAGCAAAACCTTCCTATTTGAAAAGCCATTAGGGAAAAAGGTTAAATGTTAATAAGAACGGGTGAAACCGTATCGCTGAAAGGACCGGCTCGATTATATTCAAATGGGAGGAATGGAACCGATATATTTGCATATGTTCGTCCCCCCTCGGCACAATAGTCCTGTTAGATAGAATTAACAATTAATTAGGCGATGAATAGCCGACTGGTGCTGTGCAAAGAGAATTTCGGTGGGATGTCACCTGACTACGAAACATGAAAGACGTATGTACTATGTGCACGGTTTCGGAAGAGGAATTGGTTCACCTGTAGAAGCCTATATCGACCTTTGAAGTATAGTATTTGGCAGGTATAGAAGTAAAAGAGCGGGTGATTTCATTCTAAAGCTATTCTTCTTATATTAATTTCCTTCCAAACCAGGTTGTTGGGGCTTCGGCGACCTCAAGTTAGGGTCGAGGTATATCTTTACCCCGCGGTTCGAACAAAGGGAAAATAAAAGAGAATGCTGGATAAGTTTCTGCTTTTATTTCACAAAAATACTTGTAGAAGTAAAATGACAAAATTAAATGGCTTACTCGCACAAATTACAACAAAAAGATAGGCTTGTCAAATGCAAAATAAAATGAAATAAAAAAAAAATTAAAGAAAAATCTACAAAAACACAAAGGAAAAAAACAAACAAACGACTTGCGTGTTCTGGGGTACCCCTATTTAGCCGGCGAAATGTAAGTCAGGCGACGCGTTGACGCGGTGGCAGGCGTTCAGCAGCAAAAAGCAGATGCGGGCAGCAACAGGTCAAGCAGTAGTTCCGACCAAGGCTCGAGCGTAAGTAAAAGTAAAACTCCGAGTCATGTAAACAATCCTGTTATCGGCGAGTTAATTCCGTTGTTGTCAACATGCCGATCACCGCGGCTCGGCCCGAAAGCGTACGGCCGTAACACACCGCCCACCAAATTTCAGGCGAAATTTCAACTCGAAGGTCCCAGAAAAGCACAACAGAAAGATGGAAAAAAAACAGAAGAAAACAAAGAGGCGTGGGAAAAGAATGTGTCACTGGAGCAGTCAGGGTATCTGATACTTGACAATGTCGATATATCACTATTGATATTTGAAAACAATGATAATCCAAGACATCGATATTTCGCCATCGATTTTTCCCTTTACACACTACAACATGTACAATTCACAATCGATATGTAAACATGTCGGTACTTGACATTTGCTACTTGAGAATTTTGCATTATTCAAAATATCGATACTACTGTTTTTATATTCGCAAATATCCATAATGTGTGTTGATTAGTGACCGTTAGTCGATGATTATTCAGAAATCGTGAGATGCGGTCTGGTGTGATGTAGGTTTCAGAAAAACATATTCTTTACCGTGCCAACTTTTCTCCTTGTGTTGTCTGCATTTCAACAAAAAGGTTCTCTGATTGATAGCCGATGCGAGAACCAATCAGAGAACCTTTTTGTTGAAATGCAGACAACACAAGGCACTGAAGATGATCTCAATAAAGATCGAAACGTTGGCACGATAAAGAAAATGTTTTTTTGAAACCTACATCACATCAGGCCGCAGCTCACGTTTTCTGAATAATATCCATAATGCTCATTATATACATCAGAATATCGACAATCCACATTTGTTTGTTTCACTTTATACCCTTCACTATTCACAATTTATATTCGATACGGGAATCAATACCTAACAATCAGTATTTTGCTATATCAATATTTAATATATTTAATATTTTGCACTGGGCTGTGTTTCTGTTGATTAAATTTATATAGGTTTATTTAAATAAACAGTTTATTGTTTCTAAATTACAATTATGACAATATTATTTTATGAATATTTACATTTATTTTGTATGGGCTGTTTTGTCGGACGGTGCGCCAGTTTTAAAATATCCGGTTTGGTATCGATTTGTCATCGGCCATTTCATAAAGAATCGGTCCTCTTGCTCGCGTTTATTCAGTACAATGTAAACATTCCGTATTTAATTGGAAAAATGGGAAAAATGCCGAGAGTCAAGAGGATATTCAGTCTATTTTCAAATCGCCCTTTTTTTTAAATTTCAACAATCTGCTGGATATATACGGATTATTGAGTTTTCCCTGTCAGTTGTTTAAAATAAATGTTTCTGTTATTTTTATTAAAGCGCGAGGTCGAAACTTTAACCGGGCTCGTTCACAATGGGCGATTGTGCTTTTGAGACGACTCGGAGGGGAAAGTTTTCGTTTTTTGGAATTGTCCCGACTAAGTCTGGGCAGAAGGGCTTGTTACCGGTGACAAAAGGGTAAAAAGGGCGGCCCGCCGGGCGTCGCGCCATCTCCCGGAAAGTTTACCCGGAACGAATGGGGCGGAGGGGGTGGAAGCTTCCCTTTTACACACGCGGACGGTGCATTATTACCAACTTCATCAGGACTTATACCGTGCTTATGAAAATAGGGAAATACGAGACGGCGCTCCTCCGAGGGCCGTAGGGCGGAGGAAGGGAGCTTTTCATACGTGGCACCCTTTATCCGGTGGAAACATAACACACTTGATTACCGCCGGTGAAAAGAGGCGAAACTTGGCGACTCGGCGTACTCGAACTGTTCAAAAGTTTCTCTCTAACGAATATTAAACTGGATGCGAGTCGAACCGTGTAAATACTTACATACTTTTTTCCTATGCGAGATTCGTAAACCTTAGATCAACCACTTGTACTACGAACTTCCCGATCAAATATGTCAGAAAAATAAATGATAAAATAAAGACAATTAGATAATAAGATTTTGTACGTAAAACAACAACAGACGGGTTAGAATAACAGATTATCGATTTTAATTATCGATACTTCCTTATTGATAATTTAAAATCGATAATCCATCAAGTTCACGTCGGCTACGATTTGGTTAGCTAAAACGTTAAGATTTAACATATTCATAAAAATATATCAAAATAATCGATACCTTTCTGAACTGTTTCGATTTTTTATGTAAATACGCAATGCACTCTCAACACGACACGCAAGGATGGCACAATTACACAGAAGAGAAGATTCAGATATCGTGAGATGCGGTCGGGGGTGATGTAGGTTTCAGAAAAACATTTTCTTTATCGTGCCAACGTTTCGATCTTTTATTGAGATCATCTTCAGGGCCTGGGATTTACAAGCTGAAGAGAAGGTAACATATATCCAGTATAAATAGAAAATATCGATATTGTGCACATCAATTATTTCCCCAGAACTGACTATTTATTAATGCCAATTCATTTATTGCTATAAAAATTTAATTTTTGTCTCTTTTATAAATGTATACATATATTTATATGTCTTCTAGTCTTAGTATTTGAACGTTTCGACATAACAAAATATCAGTACTTCACATTTGATACTTGACAACATCGATATATCACTATTGATATGGGAAAACATTGATCATCCAAAGTGTCGATATTTCACATTCGATTTTTCCCTTTATACACCACAATATGCACAATTCACAATCGATATATCAACATATAGGTCATTCACATTTGATACTTGACAAAATCGATATTTTGCATTTGATTCTAACTCCTTCTATATTCGATTTATATTTTTTAACAGCGCACTAACCGAACAGTTAGAAAGTAGTTTTACAAAATTTGTGATCTATATACAAAATATCGATACTTCAAACGATATATTCAGCCTTTAGAAATTCCAAATATTAAATATATCGATGCTATGGCACAGCTGTATATTCTATTTATAGTTTACATCGATGCTTTGTATACTCCATAATTAAAAAAACTAGGGATAGATAGCGATAATCGATATAAAAAAATATCGATCCTTTTGCATGGATATTATTTCTATTTTTTTCAGTCAAATGGACATTTTATGTCCTCCCTTTCTAAAAATTGGTGGCTCGGTTGAGAAACTGGTTACATAAATAATCAACACTCCGTACACAAATACAAAAAAAAAAAAAATTATATCCTCTATTTTGAGGATTCATCACAACTACGATTTGGTACTTGGTTAGCTAAAACGTTTAAGGATTTAAGGTATTCACTAAAATATAACAAAATAATCGATACCTTTGTGAATTGTTTCGATTTTTTATGTAAATAAAATTATGATAACAAATATCGATATATATATATATATATATATATACATATCGAGTATATCGATTATTTTACTGAATCCTTTGTGTTTCGTTATCTGCTGAAGTTAAGGTGACTTATATCCGCCATTGGTAAAAAAATATCAATATTATTCACATCGATTATTTCCCCAAACCCGACCATCCCTTTATTCCAATTGATTTATGGCAAATAAAATTTAATTTTTGTCTCTCTTATCAATTTGTACTTATATTTTTATATTTCTATGTCTTCTAGGCTTAGTTCATCAAGGTTTTATTTTTGTAGTATTACTTTCATTATAGGTTCAAATAATAACAAAAACGTTCTACTACGTAGAATACTCTAATTTGGTACGATTTAAACAGATAAATCGACAAAATACTGCTTTTCTTGTAATTTTTAACCAACATTATGTAAGTAAAGTAGGTCAGAAAATGGTTCAGACTTGAATTTGACCTGTTAGTCGTGAGTCCAGCGTCATAAAACCCTTAGATCCCGACTTTCGTGGAAATCTGTATAAATTATTTTTTTATGTCTGCATGGCTGACAATACTCAAGCTCTAACATCACTTTTATCAAAACCTAGGAGTCCTATTTTCATGGTTGATAATTCGTTTTAAAGAAATTCATAATTGCATTAAAATCGGATTATTTGTCGTTTTCCGTCAAAGTTTCCAAAAATATACTTTCACACGGGTCAATTAAAAATGGACATACATCGGTAGGGACATGTCAAAATCTAAACGGACAGGAGACAGTCGTATATCATCGCGTTCCGCCCGCCCAGGCCAGGAATCCCTACAATCCGGCGAACATTTGGCCGTAATAGGTTCGCCGGCTATCTATGCCGAAGTGGGTCTCTGCTTCATAGGAAGAGGAGAACATTAGCGGTTCGCTCCACGGCCGTAAATCATAGCCGATGAGCATAATAACCCTCCTCCGAAGCCCCATCCACGCGGAAACACCGTCAAAAACAAACCAGCTCTCTGAATCATGCCCGTAAGCCGTGTAAGTGCGCGTGCAACTAATGGTTTACAAACCTCTCACCTTCAACGACGAAAATTGGATCGCGATTATGTTAGAGTTTTCACGGTTCGTTTCGAACCAACCGGATTTTAATGCATTATGGTTAACATAAAGATTTAGACTGGTGACGCGGGAGCCTACTGGTCAGAGTGATAGACTCTCGGCTCGTAGACCGCGCGGTCGTGTGTTCGATTCCCACCGTCGCCCATGGCCCTTCTTTTCACGCAAACCTTCCCCCCACCAACTATATATGATGAAATAATCATCAAATAGTACTTTCACTCATATGCAACCTCATAAGGCAATAAAATATATTTTAAAAAAGTTACACTCCTTACAACAATCCAAGTGGCCGAGTTTTGTCAAAACAAAAATCCAGATTCGACATTGTCAAAACAAATCATTTCTGTCATGAAAAGTAAAGACATCGCAAGGCCTGCTGCGAAGCGTTAGCAGGTTGCGATGGAAGGAAATGGAAACTCGGCTCACCAGTCAGACTCCATGAAATAGGAAAAAAAACATCCATATAATTTATAAATCTAAAAACGCTAAAAACGATAGTAAGTGTCATGATCATGACCTTATATATAGACAAAAGAGTGTATATATATATATATATATATATATAATGCGTTTTTAGTTTGGCTCTGAGGTGAAACAAAACTAGACTAAGTTTCTCTGTAATCAAAGAAACGACATTTACAAGATTTTATTTCACTTTATCTTTTATTATCAGGTCTATCAAAAACACCACTTCCTAAAATCTTCTAACCATCTTAACCTCCTACTGCTATTCCGGCCTAGCACGGGCATGCGCTATAGATACGCGGTAAAATATAAATATAAATTTAAAAGAGGTTCGACGAACATCTTTTACATATATATACATATATACACTACAAAATAAACTACTTTCGAACTGTTTGTTTTGTGCACTGTTAACAAATATAAATAAGTTTTAGACTTTTCTCGGTCAGAAGTCATCCAGGTTACGACCCTCTACAGTAAATAATCAACGCCCGATTGTTCGACCTTCGCCAGTTCTTCCTCCTGATTGGCACGTTTTGTGCAATTAGGCCAAGCCGGCTCATCAGATGATGCTGCAGAAGCGTCTCTCGCCAGTCATCCATTTGCATGTCCGCAGGCCTAATTATGTTCGTTAACCCGGACCGTTCGTGACGAGAGTGGGCAGGCTCTTGGCGATCGGCCGGAAAGCCTCTATCAATCATCCTCACCGTTCCGACCTCGATTATGAGAGATTTAAAAAAAATCCAATTTCAAAAGTGTTAACAAGAGGTTTAACACAACTTAGAAGCAAATAACATACAAATATCTAACAAATTAGTAACATCCATTATTGTTCCTTAGAATTAAGTTTTCATAATGGCGTATATAACCAGTATGAATATAAAGATCGATTATTACAATCGAAAATATTCGCAATAGTATCGAAATGTATATGCTGTTCATTCCTAAATGTTCATAAGCAGTATATATTCACAGTATCGATATTTTTGATATATCGATTATCTTCGCCCAGTCTCAATTTTCATAATAACAAAGTGGTTAAAATATCGATACTTATTAAATACCGCTTTCACGGAATATCTATTTATTAATATATCCATAATGACAAGAAACTCTAGTGCCTAACTCAGGAGAGTACAAATAAGCGATAACGATACTAAAATATCCAGAATGTAGACATTACAAATTTTTATGATTTCAAGAGGAACGAAAACGTCTAAAGAACAAATTAATATACAGGGTGTTCGGCTACTCATGTTGCAAACTTTGCCAGTAGATTCTCCACTCAAAATGGAACAAAACATCCTAATTAACTATGGTCCGAATCTCAACAGTTTCGGAGTTATCTCCCAATTATTCCATCAATCTTGATGTGCCATATCCTGAGACTTACCAAAAACTTTGGTAATGATACAACGTATAGAAGAAGAAAGTTTCATTCAGTCCTGTTAGTAGAATTACTGCTTTTAAATTCCAAGAAACACTTTAACGCTCTAAATAAAAAAAAATCCCATCCCTTAATCAGTGTTGCCAGCAGTGTTGCCCAAACATAGGGCGGAGGGAAAACCGGTGTTAAACATATCTCAGATATAAAATTGTAAATCACGAGTACTTTAAAATAATTTGTACAATGGCCGGAAGAATCTGTACAATTTCGTCCGAATAGAAATGGAATGGTTGAGGATCTCATTAACGTAGAATTTACCTAGGTATCAAAAATCAGTGTTGCTCAAATTTGACTTGAAGAAAAAATGATGGTAAGGAATTTCCCTAATCGAAAAGTTGGTCCGTTTAAACTATGGTGTTCGCTACTCCTGTTACAAATCTTGGCAGTAGATTCTACATTCACAATGGAACCAAAAAGTTCTAATTAACTATAGTCCGAATCTCGACAGTTTAGGAGTTATTCCACTTTTTCTGATTTTTTAAGATTTCACGACCTTGCTTCAAATCAACAATGATAACACCAACACTAAACGTTTTGGATAAATCCGTTGATATCATTGCAAACTACGTTAAATTTCTAATACTAAACTTGTAAACGTTGGTGAAATAAGCCAGAATTTTGAAAAAAATTTTCAAAGTTGAAAAACTTACTATGGGAATTCTAAACTACTATTTTCAGATCTAGAGACCAGACAATTTCAGAAAACGTGCTCTATTTAATATCCATTTTAGTGATGTAATTGCTTTTTTAATTACTTTTTTCAAAGATGAAGAAATTGATGAAGGAAAAGAAAAAACCGTGGTTGAAGGATTGATCAATTTTATCAATGATAACTCCAAAACTAAAAGGTTTTGGATAAATCCGTTGATATCATTGGAAACTACGTTAAATTTCCAATAAGATGTAATTAATACTAAACTTGTTAACGTTGGAGAAATAAGATTTTTTTTAATTTTTAAGATTCCTCTAAATTATTTTTTTCAAAGTTGACAAATGTACTGTGGTGATTCTAAACTACTATTCACAAATGTAAAGACCAGCAAATTTCAGAAAACGTACTACATTTAATATCCTTTTTAATGGTGTAATTTCTTTTATAATTACTTTTTTCAAAGATGAAGAAATTGATGGAGGAAAGGGAAAGACTGTGGATGACGGATTGGTAAGATGGAAAATTAAAAAAAAAACTTGAGGAAATTTGAAGGAATGAATTTATTAAACTTTTTATTAAATTTGGGTTCGAAACGGAAAAAGTGCAAGTTTTTACTTATTTACCAACACGACTCCAACATTTATTAATGATTATTGTATTACTGTATTATTATTCCCCGGAATGAAAATTTTAAGATTTAAAAGTTTTAGTTCATTCATTCAATTTTTTTTGTTGATTATTATTAATCTTTCCACCTTACCAATCGACAACCATAATTTTTTCCTTTCCTTCATCCATTTCTTCATCTTTGAAAAAAGTAATTGAAAAAGCAATTACACCACTAAAAGGGATATTAAATGGAGCACGTTTTCTGAAGTTTGCTGGTCTCTAGGTTTGGAAGTAGTAGTTAAGAATCACCATAGTAAATTTTTCCTGTTCGAAAAAGAATTATTTTTCAATGTTCTCGCTAGTAGAACGCTTTTTTAACGAAAGTTTACAAGTTTAGTATTGATCACATCTTATTGAAAATTTAACATGGTGTTTAATGGTATCAACAGATTTGTCGAAAGCCTTTTAGTTTTGGAGTTACCATTGTTTATTTTAAGCAAGATCATGAAATCTTAAAAAATCAGAAAAGGTGGAATAACTCCGAAACTGTTGAGATTCGGACCATAGGTAATTAGGTTTTTTGGTTCCTTTTTGGTTGGCAAATCTATTGGCAAAGTCAGTAATACGAGTAGCCGAACACCCTGTATAAACAATATCGATACTAAAATTAAAGTCAATCGATATTTTTGATATATCGATTATCATTATATATAATATATGTAATGTAATAAACTTTCTTATTAATAGACATGGTGAATAAGAAATAAAGAGTGTACTGTACGCGGTCCGTTCGTTCGCGATTTTTACGAGAAAGAGGCGTAAGCCCGGACCGGGGCCAACTTGTTTATGGGCTTTAAGCTCGGAAGGGGCCCAAGTTTCACGGAGTGGCAATCCGAGTCTTCCGAGAGAGAATTGATCCCGCAGGTTAAAATGGGAGAAATATACGGGCCATATTCGCGATTCTTTTGTCTGGGAGGAAGCTTAAGACTTTGGATTTACTGTCCAAGTTGCCGGACTTCCGTGGGGGACGGGTTCACCCCGCGTTTAACAGAAAAAAGTATAGAATGACTGCCTACTTTTACTACTTTTCCACTCCGGTTTTTTTTAGGGAGAAAAGAAACAATTCCGACTTTTCCGGATTATAAATGTGTTCGGGCCGGACTGAGTGCGAAAAAGGGAGGGAAACGTCCCATGTCGGTTAAGCACTCACAAAGTTGCCACAGACAGGAGTAAGTAATAGGAGCGATTTCGACACATAGCGGTAGAGAAAGGGCCCGTAAACCGCCCTTTGTATTCAGTGGGGTCCGGTTCCATTTCTCTTCCTCGGGGGAGTGACGTTGAAAGGGGAGGAAGTGTGATATAGACAGAGGGTGGCGTGCACTCTTCGAAGCCCGAAGAACTTAAATAACTGGCTGCATTGTAAACAGACTATTTGCCCAAGGTGGGGGTTTTAAATTTCGAGATTTCCCCTTTTAAAAAAACTCAAGATCAAAACAAAGATCAAAAAACAAAGATTGCATTGAACAAGAAACCCACCCACTCATAAAATATACTATTTATGCTATACGGAAAAATTATAACTAAGTTTCTCCCGCTGGAACTGCTTATCGCAGGTCATCCCTACTCTAAATGTCCAAATAACTTTGAAAAATTATTCCGCCGTGGTCCACAAAAAATCTCAATAAAGAGATAAAAATATCAAATATTTGGCCAGAACGTTTGGGAGAGCATTTCTATTTATCCGATCCGGCCCGGAGGACCAATGTTTTTTAATCAAACTGATTCTCTTATACTTATTGACTTAGCCGAACGACTAGCGAAAATCGGACCCTATTAATTTCTTGTAGGGGTTCATTTTTAAGACTATTTGTGAATTTACAACTTTTCCTTTGTTAAGTTTTTAAAAATGATTTAGTTTCTGAGATATTTCTAAAAATGTGTTCTTATGCCATTAAAATTAAACCAAGCATTTGTTTTCTTTAAGCCCAATTTCGATCACTGTAAGATCAAAAACCTGGCCAGAACGTTGGGGCCAGCATTTCTCTTTTTCCGAGCCGGCCCGGAGGACTAGTTTTGGATCCAACTGAAAATCTTATAGTTATATATACTTAACCGAACCTCTAGCAAAAATCGGACCCTATTAATTTCTTGTAGGGGATCATTTGTAAGAAAATTTGTGAGTTTACAACTTTTCTTTTGTTACGTTTTTAAAAATGATTTAGTTTCTGAGATATTTGTAAAAAGTCTTTTTCGCCCATTAAAATTAAATGAAGCATTTTTTCTTTTAGCCAAATTTCGATCACTGTAAGATCAAAAATCTGGCCAGAACGTTTGAGACAGCATTTCTCTTTATCCGATCTGGCCCGGAGGACCAAAGTGTTTGAATCAGAAGATCTTATACTTATTGACTTAGTCGAGCCACTGGCAAAAATTTGCTCTATTAATTGAATGCTCTACAACTTTTGCTTAGGTACTCTTAAAAAATGTTTACCGTTTCCGAGATATTTCTAAACATGGTAGAGGAAAATATGTTTTTGAGGCAATAAATCGAACGAAGCTTTTTTTAGCATCATTTTAAATTTACAGTTATGCCAAAAAATTTTGGCCAGTACGTTTGGGTCAGCATTTCTCTTTATCCAATCCGGCCCGGAGGACCAAAGTGTTTGAATCAGACGATCTTATACTTATTGACTTAACCGAGCCGCTGGCAAAAGTCTGCTTTATTAATTTAATGCTCTACAACTTTTGCTTAGTTACGTTTAAAAAAAGTTTATAGTTTCCGAGATATTTCTAAAAATGTACAGAAAAATATGGTTTTGGGACAATAAATAGAACGAAGCATTTTTTTCTCTTAGCATCACTTTAATTATTGTTATGCCAAAAAATTCTGGCCAGAAAGTTTGGGACAGCGTTTATCTTTATCCGATCCGGCCCGGAGGACCAAGGAAAGTAAAATGACGTTTTAATACCTATTAACATAAGGCTCATTAACTTTAACCACTGTAAATATCTTAGAAACTATTAACTTTAACAAAACCGCGACAGAATAAAAGTTATAGAGGATTAAATTTCCCTTGCAATTAACTCTTTTGATGCTTAGTACATACTTAATTAAGTTAATACTTTTAGTACTTAATAAAGGGGTAACTATGTTGTTCAACTACTTTAAAAGATAGTTCCTAGAAGAAATAGCTTTTAAATTAGTTGCAAAAAGATGTTTCATGTTGTTTTATCGTACCAGAGTTTAAACAATTTCGACGTATGACAAATGTTCGAGAGGACGATGGGAGAAAAATCGTCGTGTTGATTTTGGACTTCGCACCGGACCAAACACTACACTCCCTCGGCCTGGCCTTTGTTTTTCAAACGGGCGTCAAACAAGAGTCGGACTTGACAACTTGAAACCGGGCAGCCCCCGTATGTCGCCCGAGATGGTTATCGTCCGATGGCCCCGTTATTCATAAAGTCCCCGGGGCTTGGGCATAAAAAATTAATTAAGTCCGGCAAAGCGATAACGCCGTCCGTTCGGACGGTGCGGGAGTCCGATCCCCGCGGGAGATAACTTCATCCTCGGGATGACAAACAGCGCCTAATTGCTACCGTCATCCCCGCATCGCGATAACCTCGGGCAACGGAAAAACCCTTCGAAAAGGAACTGTTGCCACTGTTGTCGAAAAGTCCTGAGAAAAAGTACTCGCTTTAAAGGAGAAGACGTCCTCTTCTGACAAATTGTCTTGTCCTCGTGAAAAATCGCCTCTAAATCGCTTTTGTAGTTAACAAGGATCCTATTTTACATCTTTTCCTTCTCCAGTGTAGGACACCTGCTCCCACCTTGGGTGTTCGATTCACTCCCGGGAACGATACGTGCCCTGAATGGCTTTTTATCCTTCCGTCAGACTGGAGAACGGCTTTATCAATATCTACCTGGAGAATTCCGGCGAAACAATAGAATTAACATAATAAATTGACAAAAACAAAAAGGAAACGCATTGTTATAAAAATAACCTACACCTTTTCTATATGGATAGACTTCCATTAGAATTAAATCCATGTACGTTAATCATGTAAAACCACCCGATGAAATATTTCTCTTGCCAAGCCCCCTTCTCCGTTCACGTTTGCTTGGTTCGGCATGAAAAAAAAGAAAAAAAGAAAGGAAATTAATGATTGTATTTGAATTTATGCCGGGTGGTCTTCGCAGTGTTCTGTTGTCCGTGGTTTTTATTTTTGGATTCCCGCGTGTCAGGTTTATCAATTGATCAGATCCGAGGTCCGCCTGTCTTCGCTCTTTTCTATTTATCGTCATTGGATATCCGTTTAGAGGCTGTGAAGATTGCGAGATTCCTCCGTGTGGTCTGCGGTGTGATGAACCAGTAATTTGGCCGTTACAGGTCATCCCGGTCTGACCACCGTCGCCGTGTTCGCCTGTCAGAAGCGATCCGGCATTTCGACACCTTCTCAAATCGTTAGGAATAGTAGAGATAATATGAGTAAATATCAATCAGAAAATCATGTCGAAATATTGATGTTTATTGATAACAGGGTATATCAATACTGAATATCGATAATTGTTAAAATCTAAACGTCAAAAGTATCAAAATAACATTAACATTTCCAAAAACATCGATGCATTGATATATGCTTATCTTAAACCTCGATCATGTAAGTACCGAGGCGTACCATTAAAGTGTAATATTAAAATATCGATTCTTAGCGGTAGCAAACAACGCGGAAAAATAAACGAGAATCGATAACCAGACATATCTACATATCGATTCATATCCACAATTCATCCGATAATGTTTCAGCATCGATGAATAACAATAAACGGCAAAATTGAAATATCGATGCGTAATGGTAGCAACTAATGCAGAAATATTGATAACAATAGATAACCAGACATATCGATTTATTGAACCCTATTGTTAGCCGACAAAATCTCTGTATCGAGCAATGTATACTTCTCAGTATCGATGCGTCCAATAAATAGTATATATATATATANTACATATATAATGTAGTGTATAGTAGTATATAGTGGTAGTATATAGTGTATATATATACATATATATAAATGTATATATGTATATATAATACTATTTATCCGACGATTCTATACTGAGATGATATCGATTTTATCGCAAAGCATTGATATTTCAATATTGCTAATTATATGCAATATTGATCGATGCAGAGATTTTTTCGTTTTCTATGCAGACCGCCTGACAGGACCCACACAAATCTGACATCGAAAAGAGAAAATTATCTAAAAGTTATGTATTTGTTTTTTAAAAATCGAAACAGTTTTACATAACTTTTTCAGGTTGTTTCATTTATTTTTATATCATCAACTAAATCGAGTCAAAATATCGATAAAACGCATAAGTATTCTTGCATTATCTATTATACCTACACATCGATATATCGATATTCGCAGTTATATATAGATATGCCATCCTTATACTCGGTTATTGATGACCGTCGACCATGTAACATTGAATTTTGACATTAGTTGCTATCTACCTCTAAGCATGGGTGTATATATATATATATATAATGTAATGTAAAAATAATAGCTTAGAGATATTAAAAAAAATAGGTAGGCAAATAGATAGATAGATTGTATTGCATATAATTGGCAACATTGAAATATCTATGGCAAGAGATAAGATCGATAGCTTCTCAGTACCGATGCGTCCGATAATTTTCTATGGTTAGAGGTAGGAACTAATGTCAAAATTCGATGTTAATCGATAACTAGGTATATCGATATGGTCGATGGTCATCGATAACCGAGTATATTGATAACCGAGTATATCGTTATAAGGATGTATATATACATGATAACATCGATATATCGATGTGTAGCTATAATCGGTAATACGAGAATACTTACGCGTTCTATCGATATTTTGACTCGATTTACTTAATGGTGCAAAAAATAAATGAAATAACCTGTAAAACTTGTGTAAAACTGTTTCGATTTAAAAAAAATATATATATATAAGTTTTAGATCAATTTATCTTTTTGATGTCAGATTTGATTGGGTCCTGCCAGGCGGTCATATTTTGTGTCACGTCGTCACGGATGAAGTGTTTGTTTTTCCTGGCGGTTTCAATTTGGCAACAAGACAGAAGAAATTGAGAGGAGCCGTAAAGGGCCTAGGGGGTAGCCCTTAAGGGGGCGGCACGCGGCGTTTCGATTGTTTTCCCCGGTGATGTTCCATGAATGGACAATGGCACTTTTTACCCCCTCACCGCTTTTTTCCTTCTTCTTTTTTTTACTGCTTTTCCTCCACCTCGGGGATGCTTGAGAGTGGCGTGTTACCAGGCAACGTTTTGTAACGGAAATAAAAGATCTCTGAGTCTATCTAACAAGCGCCCTGGGCTTATCCGTTTTCCAATAATGCATTTTGATTCTCTCTATTTAGTAGAAAAATATGATGTATTGGTCAAAAGAAAAAAAAAACATAATCACGAAGAAGAGGAAAACCTTCAGACGTTGAAAACCTCTCATGGTTTATTGTGTTTGAGATTTATTATGTACTTTTGTACAGCCTTACTATTTCATTTTTTTGTATTCGAGTTAGACTGGTTTTGAGGTTTTGTGTAAGCTTTATTTCGTTCTAAAGTAGGGTTTGAACACTCTTAAGTCTCTATTTTCTGCAAAATGCCTGTAAGAATAGTAGATAAGAAAAGGGAAAAGAAAGAACAAACGCCTTCAAATTTCCTACCTTCAAATCGATATTTCACTCAATTTTTTATGTATTTGTTTAAAATGTGGTTATGAAATTATTATATGTATATATATTTTTATTACGTTGTTTTACACCAAATAATATCGATGTTTGACTGTATTAGATATTATTTTAGCTCAGTTTTATCGGTATTTAACTGGAAACGATGTTTTGATATTAATTGAGCTAAGTTGTGTAATATCGATGTTTTATACCCAATAATGTCGTTATTTGACTGAATTTGATGTTTCGATATTATTTGAAGTAAGTTGTAATATTTTTTTACATTATATAATATGAATTTTCTACTGGATTCCACATTTCCATCTTGATATTTCAATGGATTCTATGTTTCGATATAATGTTAGCTAAATTGTAAGGTGTCGATATTTTACTCAATACAATATTTCGATACTATTTGAGTTAAGTTGTAAAGTATTGATATTCCACATCCAATAATATCGATATTTTACTGGATTCGACGTTTCGATATTATTTGAGCTAAGTTGTAAAGTATCGATATTTTTCATTCCGTAATATCGATATAGGACTAGATTCGATGTTTCGATATTATGTGAGATAAGTCGTATGTTTCGATAGTACATTGAATTCAATGTTTCGATATTATTTTAGCTAAGTATCGATGCTTTACTGGATTCGATGTTTTGAAATTATTTGAGCTAAGTTGTAAAGTATCGATATATTACTGGATTCGTTGTTTCGAAATATTTGAACTAAGTCGTATAGCATCGATATTTTGCATCCAATAATATCGATATTTAACTGAATTCGATATGTCGATATTATTTGTGCTAAGTTGTAAAGTATCAATAATAAACTGAATTCAATGTTTCGATATTATTTGAGCTAAGTTATCAAGCATTTTTATTTAATATTTAATAATATCGATATTTAACTGAATTCGATATGTCGATATTACTTGTGCTAAGTTGTAAAGTATCGATAGTAAACTGAATTTAATGTTTCCATATTATTTGAGCTAAGTTGCAAAGAATTTTTCTTTAATATTTAATAATATCGATATTTAACTGAATTCGATATGTCGATATTATTTGTGCTAAGTTGTATAGTATCAATAATAAACTGAATTCAATGTTTCGATATTATTTGAGCTAACTTGTAAAGTATCGATATTTTACTAGATTCGACGTTTCGATATTATTTGAGCTAAGTAGTATAACATCGATATTTTGCATCCAATAATATCGATATTTAACTCAATTCGATATGTCGATATTATTTGTGCTAAGTTGTAAAGTATCGATAGTAAACTGAATTCAATGTTTCGATATTATTTGAGCTAAGTTGTAAAGCATTTTTATTTAATATTTAATAATATCGATATTTTACTAAAAATTTTGCTTAAATTTTTAAAGGAAAAAACGAGTTTAACAATATCGATAATATGTCAAAAATATCGATGTGTCTTATATTTGATATTTGATGGATATTAGGCTACGATAGGAGTATTTTGATATTTAAATACTTCACAATATCAATGTTTGACAATATCGAAATTTCTCAATATATACTTCAAACTAACGAAATTTCACAATCGATATTTAACAATGGCTATATATCACAATTAACACTATATAGTCATAAGGAGAACGTTTAATATTCATAGATATTATGTTATTACAGTAAAATAATTTGCAGATTGTCCTAGATAACATAGTGATTTTACAAATGTTTGTGTTGGAACAGAATTAGGCAGATAGAGTGGGATATAATTTACAAGTGAATCATTTAGTTAGACTTATCAACAGGATTAAGATTCTCGGGATTAATGTAAAATCAGTGGGTCAACGTTTAATCCACGATTCGGAATTTATTTCCATTCAATCCGCTGAATCCAAGACAATCGTTTGTGTTGTGTTTCGTTTCTTTTGTGAACCTGTTGTGCCATCGGAGCCCGGCTGTAGATTGTCAGGGTGAATGGGGCGATTGGCAGGATAATGGGCGAGCCCCTTGTCGCGGCCGTTTGGGTTGGAACACGTCCCTAAATCATTCTCGGACAATGTCAATTAGACGGGAACAGGCGGTTTACATGGATTGGCATTGAGGACGACGGGGCGGGAGGGGATCGATCCCGACGGTACATTGTTCCGAGCACCCGCGCACAACTTCGCCCTGGGAGAGGACGGATTCCTTTAAAAATCTCGGTTTAATTCGTTTTCAAATCGAGATTGAAATTCCGAATGGGACACGGGGATGAATCCACGTTATGTCATTTCTTCGGAATGCCGCTTGGGAAGTGAATCGGCGGAATTCTTGTATTGAAGATCGAGATGGAACTATTTCTGGAACGCAAAACACGTTTTTAGACATCTTAAATATGCCCAACTAATTGAAATCGTTCTGTTAAAAGACAAATTTTTTTGTTAAGTCGTAGGCCGTGAGGAACCTGCTATTATGTCGTTCACAACCACCCTCGACCGATTATCACATTACAATTTTCGAATTAAGTCATGTTCAGTGGTTCGTTTGCGATGTTAAATCACCCAAAGGGTTTTGGTTAGGAGTGGTTTGATAAATAACCATGAGTAAGACATGCTTTTAAGTTCTCCCGACACCACATTAATTTGTGTTAGAGATGGTTAGATATGATTCGTGAATATTGCACAACATTTTTCACGATAGTTTAAGTTAGCGACGGTAAAATAGGGTTACATACCAATATAGATAGTTTGAATGACTAGGGTTGGCTACCTATTAGGTAGGTTCTCAATAGCTGTAGGTTTGGATAGCGAGATGTGTACGGATCGTTACACACTACATGCCATGATAGTTTGGGCTAGAGATGATCTTCGCCAATTAGGGATGGCTACAATAATCTGAGTCACGATAATTGTGGGTTTGGATAGTTAGATGGTTATCTGATGGTTACACACTAGATGATACGATAGCTTGGGTTAGAGATAATATTTGCGAGTTAGAGTTGGCTGTACACCAGATGTTACGATAGTTCTGGGTGTGTACTGTAAGAGATGGTTATGGATGGTTATACTCTTGAATATTAGATAGTATGTTTTAATGAGGTAATGGATGATCATAAGATAGTTACACAACAGCTATCATGATAGTTTTCGTTAGCAATGATAAGGTGGGCATATGCATCATGTCACGATGTTCTGGGCTTGTACTGTAAGAGATGGTTATGGATGGTTATACTCTTAATAATGGCATAGTATGTTTATATAGCTAGAGATGGTCACCAGATACACTAAATGCTATGATAGTTAGGGTTAGAGATGATTTGTGATAGTTAGGAAAGGTTACACAACAGTTATCTCGATAGTAAAAATTAGCAATGGTGACTATGGCTACACATCATTATAGATTGATTTAGTGATGGTTATCTATAGTTAGGGATGGTTATCTACTAGGTATTATGATAGTCCAGAGTCGTACGGACTACATCCCTGTCAGGCATTGGGGAAGATGACAAAATTACCCAAATTGCCACGGCACAGAGGACAGTGGTAATGATGAGGCTGATAATTGGCCAAGGAAAGTTCAATGAAGACACGTATTGGCCCTGAAGCCTTTTATGGCTTAACAAACTGTCAAAAAAGCGGATCCATTAGACAATGGATTAACTAATAAGTCCTCCGCTCAATAAGAATGTAGCCCAGGACAGGGGTGTGCAAAAAGTTTATCAAAGTACCATCGCAGTTACTAAGGCCTAGAGGTTCTGATCTAGGACTGCTAGTCGGAAGCATGGACTAATAGTCGGACAGCTAACTAGACACTGTAGACTCCGGAGGCATATGTATAGACAGAATATGTAGACAGGCATTTGTATAAGCAGAAAAAAGCCTGTGCCAAGAAGAAAAAGAAACAGCCGAACCCTGTTGGTGCGAAGGCCTATGTCCTAGAAAAGGAATCCTGGGATAGGAAAATCAAGGACCTGAAGTATACACACGGGAGCTCTTAAAAAAAAGCTTTGCGGTCTGGTAAAAAGCCTCAAGCTAGACTAAAAAACTGGAGTTGCACAATAGACCAATACTGGTCGTGGTGCACAGGTCGTAAAAAGGTCGGTACCTAATCTAATCTTAAGAATGGGTAGTGTTGTAAACTCGTCAAGATGTCTGATTAACCAATGATGATGGCTACACACTACATAATATGTTGGTTTGAGTTAAGGATGCTATGGAATGGTTATGGATCGTCGTGGGTTTCGATAGTTAAAGATGTTAAGGGGTGGTTTCTTGATATTTACACACTAGATGCCACGATAATTTGGGTTAGAGATGATTTTTGACAGAGACGACTGAACAACCAGATGTCACGATAGTTGTGGGTCTGGATAGTTAGCAATGGTAAGGGATGGTTACATGCAATATATCATGATAGACTCTTGATTAGACAGTTACGCCTGGTTACCTGATGTTTATCCACTAGATATTATAATAGTTTGGGTTAGAGATGATCTGTGATAGAAAGGAACGTTACAAAACAGTAATCTCGCTACTCTGGTAGTTTGAGTTAAGGATGGTTAAAGATATGCTACGTTATTCGATACAATTGCTAAGCATGGATATCACATTGGGTTAGAGATGGTTACGGATGGTTCCACATAGGTTTTCACGATAATTTGGTTTAGAAATGGTAGATGATTAATGTTGGTTATGGCCCAACCAAAATTTCACGGTTCTTCTTTATTTGGGACAGTGAGGAATAAACTAAAATTCAAATGTTTTAACTTTGTTTATAAGGTTGTCAGTAGACGATAACCGTCCGATATCTCTGCCATTAGTACGTCCTAATGGACTAACCCGACCGTCACAACTGGGCACAAAAGCGCAAAACCTCAAAGCGTATAAAACCGCGTTTTGCAATTATCGTCCCCGTGGTCATATCGCGATTCGGTCCGTTTCGACTCACGGGATTTGACAATTAATTAAATTCCCGTCCGGGCGAATTTTATTTCCGAAAGGGGATGTAATCTCATTAGGTCACTGATTCTCCGAGTTACATTCGGACTTTGATAAACTTCGCTAAGCACCTTAGACTGTAAGAGGGTTACGAAGTCGTCATCTCCCTTTGCCCCGCTGGCCCCTTAAAGGACGCCTCGCTTATAATGCTTCTTTAATTCCACGCTGTTTTACTTACATAAAGCTAATTTATATTCATCAACTCACTTTCACTCTAATTCATCGACGGCAGAAATCGTACAAATATACATAAAAACTACTGAGACTTTGACCGAGTTGGACTATGGTAGGCCAGAACGCCTTCCGTCTCGAAATTACAGCAAACCGCTTACGTTCTGTACTTTCTCCAACATCGCCCAAGGGCCAAATCTCATTAATTTTATAGAAAGACAACCATTTTATTTACCGTTTTCCTCTTTAAATGTCATTCGACACAAGCTGGAGGTGCTGTAAAATGAACCTTCTCTTCTTCCACCGTACCCTCTTATTTTCCACCAACCGATACTTAATCATCAAACTTAATTTTGTATTTAGAATTTTCAAAATTTTACCCTATTGATTATATATAACACAGGTGGTAAGAAAGCAAGGTCGGATGAAACAAAGGTCCGAGTAAATAGTTTTGTTCACAGGCCAACTTCAAAACAGCCTCACGGGCAGGGACGAGTACTTTCCATCCAGGCCTTTAGAAAGAAAAATAATGAAACCGTAGTTTGATCCGTTTCTATCATCGTCCGCGATAATATAACATGTACAACAATCTCTGATTATCTCTAAACCAAACTAGAATTATATCTGGTAACTTATCCCTATGTCTCCTAAAACATCAATAAACATTTGAAACCAACTTTAAACCTGTGGTTACACCATAACCATTAACCATATTTAACCATTTTCCATTACAAACTATCGGGCTATCAGGTTTTTAACCAACCGTGACCATCGCAAATGAAAATTACCTTGGGATCAAATTTATGACCATGCATATTTCCATTCCCATCCCAAACCTGAAACTGTATTAAAATCTCGTTTGGAATAATCTCTACTATTCTTAATTCCTCTAAACCATTCCTAATCATTAGTAATTCAAACTATCGCGGTATCTGGCGAGTAGTCATCTCCTTTTATAGTTAACCATTTCTATTTATTCGTATCCAGCTCCAGTTATAATCCTTCTCCTTGACTCAACATCCATTCATTTCCATCCTTAATATCTAGTATCTAATAATCTAGTATTAATAATCTATTCTTGCTAATCGTCTGTGCCTTTTGTTTTTGCCGCTCCTAAGCCATATCTGGCTCTTTGCAGCTTCTTGGCTTGCGCTGCCATATAGCTTTTTGTATTATAGACGGAAGCTATGATCTTTCTTTTGTCTGTTAGACGGTCGCATCTCTACTCCACCTGGAGAGCTCTTTGTCACAGTTTAGTTTACTGCGTCCGGGATGGGCCTCGCGGAGGCGGCTCGTTCGGGATGTTCAGGTGGAGGAGGTATAGGCTTGTCTGATTTCTTATCTATTGCTGTATTAACGTCCTGTCGGCCATCCTTTCTGTCTCATAACGCTTTTCCACAGCTTTTGTGTTGCGTTAAATCCCGCTCGACTGCTCTTAAGGCGTCCATGGTCGCCGTCTGCTCATTTATCTCGATGAGCCAGCGTACACGGGGAACGATGTGGATTTCACAACTGAACAAGACGTGTTCCGCCGTTTCTTCTTCTCAACAGTCGCTCATCGGGCTGGGTTTGAGTCTGAAGGAATGGAGCTTTGCGGCAAAGTCTCCATGTCCTGTTAGTAGCTGAGACGTATAGTGGTCGATGGTTAGATGTTTCATCTTTAGTCGGTTTTCTATGTTAGGGAATAGCTGATTCGTGTGATGACCCTTAGAAGAGCCATCCCATCTCGGCTGCCATTCCCTCACCATCCACTCATCAGCTTCTTCGGTGCTCGTGACTGGGATGCAGGGTGGGCGTCCATTTTTTAGCTCCCATTTGGCGCACAGAGCTTTTGCTTTTAGGTCGATAGGCGGTCGCCCAGCGATAACCTGTAGAGCCACCGTGGATACCGTCCTGTACGCCTGGGTAACAGCGAGCAGGGCTGCGCGTTGGGCTTGCTCAAGCACCGCCCAGTCGTTCGCCCGTAGTTTGCGAGTCCACGCCGGCGCCGCGTATAGTATTAAAGACTCGCACTGCGCTGTGTAGTAGGCTTGTTTCGTTTTGTACGATGCTCCCCACGTTGCGCCAGACAAGGAGCGGATAGCCGCTATCCTCGTTGGCACACTAGTTTTGGCATTCAGGGCATTCGAACTTAACCTTAGGGCGGGTGTCATTCTCACTCCGAGGTACGATAGGGCCCGGGGGCTCTTAATGGTCACACCACCTATACGAATCACTGGCGGTGACCAAATATTGAGCTTGCCCTTCAGTAACATGAGCTCCGTTTTCTCTGAGGCCAGCTGCAATTTATTTTTCTTGCACCAGCTTTCCAGCACGTTCACGGCGAGCGCGCCCTTTTACTCCAGTTGTGCCTTCGTTTCCGCCTGGATGATGACGGCGAGGTTGTCAACGTAAGCAACGGGTGTGAGACCTACTCCGCTCAGGTCAGCTAGTGCATCGTCGAAGAGCACCGCCCATTCGTTGCTAATCATCCTTTACCATAGATATCTTGATTTTCTTTTCTTACGCCATCATCTAAACTTTCTTAACCAGTAATAACCATCCCTAACCCAAGTTATCATCACATCTGGTGTGTAATCATATCTATCTACCCTTAACTGTCAATTTATTCGTAATCATTCCTATGTGTTTTAACCATCACCATCTATCCTTAACCATCAGCATTCATCCATAACCATACCAAACCCAACCAATCATGATATATGGCGTGTAACTATCTCGGTTTATCCTTAACTACCACTAGTTATTCGTACCTAACTCTACGCATTTCTACGTAATTTTAACCATCGATATAAATGGTTATTTAACACTAACTGATCATTCGGAATAAACTTTAATTATCACTCAACATAACCTCACCATACATTCATAACCATCCCCTAACCCAAAACTATTATCTAGTGCGAAACCATCCCTAACCAACGCAAAATCAAATTATTGTGATATGTAGTGATAATTAGTGTGATGCCTAACCACACCTTCAATAGATCTATTTCGGTCCTATGGCCACGTCTTATAGTAATCATAAAAAAACATCTCTACCAATCCTATCTCTTACTAACGTCTCTTAACATCTCTAACCTAAACCATTGTAATATCTGGTGAGTAACCATTTCTGCCTACTGCTAACTGTCACTAGTTATTCATACTCATCCAACCCTACTACGTATTCCTAACCATCACAATTCTTCCTTCATCACAAATCATCGTCAATCATCACAAACTGTTTATTACGAACAACCTGAAACTATTTCTATCCTTAAAGTAGCATGCATATTGAACGTCAACCATCCTTAACCATTTATAACCCAAAATTACCATGACATCTAGAGCTTAGTTATCCATAATTATCACTAAAACACTTGTAACAAACTTTAATGAAAAATTGTCATGGTGTCGGGAATTTTTACCTCCTTAACCATCACAATTACTAACCATCGCTAACAAACCCTATCCAAAAATATCATGACCTCTGGTGAGAAACCATCATTAACCATGTTAACTATCACCTATCTTAACCTTTTTTTAATCATCCTTAACCTAAAATAGTATTATATCTGGTAATTAACATAGCTCTTCATCTTTAACCATCACCCTTCTATTTGCAATCGCCTTTAATCATCCTGTCGAAACCTTATCCAACCATATTAACCCAAACCATCGTGATATCTGGTGTGAAGCCCACACACACACACACACACACACACACACTCTCTCTCTCTCTCTCCTCTATCGTTTCCTAACCATCATTAACCACCTCTACTCATCCATTGCCTAAACTATCTGTTATCTTGTTTATAACCATCTCTACCCTTTCTTTACAACTATTAACAACTCTAACCATCCTTAAACCATCTTGATATCGGGTGTGTAACCATTTCTATCTATCGTTAAAATCAATATTTATTTGTACCCATTATACTCATAGTCACAAGAGAGTCGTCCCTAATCTTAACCATCAACCATTCATAACCATCCCTAACCTAAACTATCATGACATCTGGAGTCTCAACATTGAAGATGTGTCTGAAAAAGCAGGCCAGAATAATGGGAAACTACCGAATTAAAGTTTCTCCTGCCTGCAGACTAAGAGAATAAGCAGACAACGAAAATTGCGGAAGAATAAGAATTGATTCAGATATAAAGAGGTTAGATTTTGTAAGCCTACCTCCAAGGTATATTAGGTTGGGGCTTTGAATAATGGGTGGTATTGACAGAGATATACCGTGTTTGCGTTTGGTTTTGTTGTTAGAGGGTCTCTTAACTTGATTTTCTAAGATTTATAAAGGGCGCAGCTCCGCTCGGGGCGGAGTGACTCCCCGGTTGCATAAAACCGCCAGGAGCAGATCCCCGGCGACAATTAGAAATCTGGGACGGCCGTGTCGGTAATTTTCCTGCATTTTCGAGTTAACCCGAGCGGAATGGATTATCGGCTGGACCGTCTTAGAAAGGGTGGCCGGGTTTCTGTGCCCCCGGGGGACATTTCGACCGGCTAAACGGAGCCGCCCTGGGCACCCGGCTCGGCCTAACTAGCTTCTGATTATGAATAATGCATCGGGCCACCAAACGGAGAGGGAAAGCGTTCAGACCTCCGGGCGCCCTATGTCAATATTTTGATTGAACGCTTCCTCCGTTGCTTCTTCTTCGACCGATATAGCTACACAGTCTATCTCTCTCTGGAGAAACATTGACCCGGGAGAAATAAAATATCGCTCCTGGCTGATAGTTTAACACCGAAACATATGGGAACGGGGATATGAAGTATGATGCCGGCTTTATACGATCTCGGAGGAAGTCAATAACAGCCCCTATCCGTTTAGCTTTATCTCACTTCCATGCACCCACTAGACACACTACATTTACATACTCTGTCAAGGTCGAAAACACAAGATTACATGTGGTTAATATTAATGACCAGACGTTTGCTTTCCAAAGGCTTGCGTTACAAAAGTAAGACAAAAAACATTTTCCTCACTGATACATCCGTCCAAATACGAATCGAAAAGGAAGTAATTTTTCAAAACAGGTCACGTCCGACTTGGACGCAACCGTTCACCGAAAATGGCATAATAGGCAAATTGAATCTCTCTAGGCCTTCTCGATCGGTTCTGGCGGTACGTCGTAAGCGCGTAGGCGTGTGTGAGAGGTATTGATGAAATGAACCGATATTTAAGGTAGATAAATAAGTAGATCAAGGGAGAAAGTAAAAGAGACAGAGCGAGAGAGAAGGAGAGAGATATCTGTTGATCTTTTCATCAAACTTACATGGGTTAAGCCCATAGACAATCTTCGGTCGTGAACAAATTGCCAATTAATATAACAACTATAGAATAATATACAAGTCGTATAACTAGCAATAAGATCGTTAGATTAATTACAAAATTTGGTCCTCTGGGCCGGATCGGGTATAGACTAGGTCCAGACAATTTTGAAAATATCTTACGACCTTTTTACGATTTTACTAAATATGACGAATTAAAAGTTGTTGAAGATTGAATTTCCTTTAAAATAAATTCTTTTAAAGACTTTCTAAACCTTATACTTACTAAAATAAACAATTATTACAACCCATTATTCATAAAAATATAATTGTATTGTATTATACAAGCCGTTTAAGTTGATAGTTAAAGTGGATTAAATTTTTAAAATGAACTCTATTAAGTCTTTTTAGATCTGATACATGATTAAGAAATAGTCATAAACTGCCCATTAGTCATAAAAATATTGTTTCTTTTAAACAGTTATAGTTCTAATTATATTATTATTCATGCCGATTAAATTGATAGTAGAAACGATAGTCAACTCGTTCATGAATGTGTACTTTACAGTAAAAACTTTGGTCCTCCGGGCCGGACCTGGTATACAAAAACTCGTTCAGCCTATGTACTACATATTATTTTAATGTAAGTATACAGAGTGGTCCCAAACAGTCCCGCCAGACCTGGTTATTTTATAGTATTGAAAGGATTGCGACAAAAAAAAATCTAATTTCTACGACCAAAATAACCTGGCTTTTTCCAATTTTGAGCAAATATCTCGCAACCAGTTCTCTTTTTTCAAAAAGTGACTAAGTAAAAGTTGTAGAGAATTGAATTTCCTTTCAACTGAAGTCCTACGTGAGACGAATCAAGTCAGATTTTGGGCAATATGAAAAGACGTTAGAACAGGTTTTTGAGCACAGGTTATAGAAAATTACTATTTAAATTGAATATACATTGAACCTAGTTTTCTATTCCGTTCCGGACTGACGAATTGTCTTATTTAGTCTTGGTTTATTAAGCAAGCCAAACCACTGGCAAAACCCTAAGCCCTTTACCTTACAGAGGAGTTCATTATAAAGCAAATTCAATTATCTGCTATGTTTACTTCGTAATTCTTTTTAATACTGTATATAGGTTATATTCGTGACTCCTTGTGTACAATTATTTAAATAATGTGTAGGGTGAATGCATTACTCTATACTCGATCCGGCCCGGAGGACCAAATGTAATTAACCGAAGATTTTATGCTTATTGGCTTATCCGATCCACTGAACAAAATCTGACCTGCTTCTTTTTATCTACAATAGATGATATTCATTTTAAAGGAAATTTATCGCCTTCAAAAAATTAAACGAACCATTTTTGCAATCACATTTTCATATACAATGATATTTTGAAAAATTTAGCCAGACCTTTTGCCAGACCACCCTGTATATATAAATTTAAATAATATATAGTATTTAGTCCGAACTTGTGTAATATAATATAATAGTGAATATTAAATCATATCTAATTGTAAAATATATAAATTTAAAGGAAACTCGAAATACATTGACTTTTACAAGAAATATTAAAACAAGCGAATGAAAAAAATAATTATTTAAACAAGCTTTTAAACTTTTTTGTATGGGTTTAAATATTTAATTAATGATATTTTATCCTTGGGTTGTGTAGGAGAAAGAATACGGTCCATAAGAGGTTCGCGGCTAATTTTGATTTAGAATGCTAACCTCCCTACCAATCGGATGTTTTTGCATAATCTTTGTATAAGAAATATAAAAACAGAAAAGCTTTTTCCTGAAAATGAGAACAACGGATTTTTTAAACAAAGAGAACTTTTTGATGAAAGAAAGCCAAATATTAAAACAAAATTAAAGACAGTTTAACTTTTATTCTATAACGAAATAAAAACTATATTTAGACTATTTACTGTTTTATAAAGAAAGGGATTCATTGTTCAGTCTTGAATTCATTTTTTTGCCGTTGTATGTTATTTCTGCGGATTTAATTTGCCAAATGGTCTTTTTTGCACTCGCTATCTTAAATTCCCATCGGTTTTTTATCAGCGGTCTGTGGCTTTGGTCAAAGAAGGTCCGATCTTTTTTATGCCCAATTTGTAAATTTCCTTTCGCGGCTTCCTTTCATTCAGGAGCAATTTTCCCAAAGTATAGAAAACGTTGGCGGGCAGAAAAAACCTTAGATTTTCCGAGCGATGAGCATTTTCTTGCCCCTATTTGAGGCGGGGGGGGGGTAAAAAAAGGGATGTAATAATTACAAGGGAAAACAAATTCTAAGATGATTCTATTCGACCTTAATCTCTAAAACGCGAACTGCCAATCTGTCTTTTCCATATCTAATCTAAAAACCAAAATCCACGCCGAATACCCATCAACGATCTTGCTGTAAACCTTAAAACAATATTTTCAAAAATTCCTGCCAGATTTCGTTAAATGTCGACTAGTTAGCTATATACACTAGTAAATATGTTTGGATGAGGGAAAGACTTTATGAAAAAAGACGTTCAACGGCAGGGAATAGAAGAGGGAAGATTTGCAGCTACCAGGTAGTTACTTCATACCAACATATTTACAAAGAAAAGTTATGAAGCAAACACACTACAAACATTTGATTGGACTATCTAGTAATTTAGACATACACAGATATATAGTTGTCGGTAAATAGGCAGCTTTATGAACATCAACAAACAATGATTAATTAATAGGTACATATGGATATTAAGGTAAACAAGTGTACCAAGAGAGACAGCTACATAGTTAATGTAGAAATAAACATATATAGCTAGATAGTTGTTGATAAACAGATAGCTTTACCAACATCATCAAGTTTGGTTGATATCAAGGTAAACAGATGTACCAAGATAGATAGCAACATAGTTAATGTAGAGGTGAGTATGTGAAGCTGGGTAGCTTTGGTTATACAGAATAGAAGATACACAGACACTTGCTGCATAAAAAATCTAGTCATATCTAGGTTAATAGGTACATGGTCGTAATGAAGGTAAACAAGTGTACCAAGATAGATAGCTATATAGCTAATGTGGACGTAAACATGTGTAGCTAGGTAGGTATGGTTATTTAACACATAATTGGATTATTTAGTAATTTAGACATACATAGAATATAGTGGTTGATAAAAAAATAGCTTTATCAACATCATCACGCTTTGGTTAATTAATAGGTACATGGCTGATATCAAGGTAAACAGATGTACTAATATAGTTAGCTACATAGCTAATGTAGAGGTAAACATGTGTAGCTAGGTAGCTATGGTTACTTCACACATAGTTGGAATGTGTAGTAATTTAGACATACATTAGTATATAGTTGTTGATAAACAGGTTGCTTTATCAACGTCATCTGATATGGTTAGTTAATTGTGCATGGTTGATATGTAGGTAAACAGATGTACCAAGATAGATAGCTACATAGTTAATGTAGAGGTAAACATATATAGCTAGGTAGTTATGGTTATACACAACAGGAGGTAAATAGTCACTTCTTATATAAAAAACTTAAACCTATGTAAGTTAATAGGTACATGGTTGACATGAAGGTTAACAGGTGTACCAAGGTAGATAGCTACATAGTTAATGTAGAGGCAAACATATGTAGCTAGGTAGTTATGGTTATACAGAATAAGGGATATATATATAGTCACTTGCTATAAAGAAACCTATACATAACTAGGTTAATAGGTACATGGTTGACTTGAGGGTAAACAGGTGTACCAAAATAGATGTCTACATAGTCAATATATAGGTAAACAACCTCTAGATAGCTTTGGCTATATAGAATAGAAGGTAAACAGTCACTTGCTATATAAGAAACCTAGAAGTAACTTGGTAAATATCAAGGTAAACAGGTGCAACTAGGAAGTGTGAATATATGTAGGTCAGACAGTTGATGGGAAGGCAAAATAGTGTAGGTAGGTACATGGTTAGATACACTTGACACTAATATTTATAAAATAAGAAATACTTATATATATATCCAGCGTGTGAAGACAGACCCAGTAGTGCCCGTGTGCCGGTTCAACATGAGTTCACCAACTCGCAGAGCAAACCCCATCATCTGTTATAATACTTAGATAAATGGTTTTTGGTATACAGCAACTTGGAAGCTACTGTGTGGTTATTTTTTTCTTTTCTATAATCGGCTTAAGCCATAGAAACTGTTCTTCTCACAGGCAGCTCGCCAATTCCGTACAACGGCTCACGGTGTCCTAGAAAAATTCGAATAAACTTAATAAAAAACCATCCTGGGACAAAGGCCGACCTTGTGAAGCCGGGGACAAAAGGGGGGAGGGACTTCGTCTTTGTGGGTTCAAAGGCCCTCGCCCTCGCCGGAGGGGGGCGGTGAGCGCGCTTCGACCCTGCTTTCTTCAAAAAGGAGCATTATCTCCGGTGATTGGGAAGTCTCCTTGTACGGCATCCAGAACCGTTTGCTTTGTGTTCTTACAAAGAATTACCGTTTGGGCGGCGGGGGGCGGGAGGCGATCTAATTAAACGGAAAATCAAATCCTTACAGGGGCTCGCTATTACAAATGAAACCGGGTGGAAAAACAATTAGTCAAAGAGCTGGGAAAATCTCACGTCAATTGTTTTTCGTACAAACACAAATATGATATCAAAACGATAGTAAATATTAACTATCGAGGATGTAGCCAGTGGATAATAAGAATTAACTAGATAAGTCATTTAGTGTTTACCTGTATAGCTATGCAACTACATAGTCACATAGATCATCGGTAGATAGTCGGCGTATGTTGTCGGTTAGTCTAGTAGCAAAGTAAGTTTGAAGATTGTCGATACTAAGTACGGTCAAGTGTCATATAGTGTTTACCTGTATAGCTATGAAGTTACATGGTTATATAGATCATATATAGATAATCGGCGTATGTTGTCGGTTAGTCTAATAGCCAAGTAAACGTGAAGATTGTTGATACTAGGTACAAGGATGTCAGGCATCATATAGTGTTTACCTGTATAGCTATGAAACTACATAGTTACATAGATCATCGGTAGATAATCGGCGTATGTTGTTGGTTAGTCTAGTGCAAAGTAAGTTTAAAGATTTTCGATACTAAGTACGGTCAGGTGTCATGTCAGGTGTCATATAGTGTTTATCTGTATAGCTATAGAGCTACATTGTTAAAATCATATTTAGATTGTTGGCCTATGTTGTTGGTTAGTCTAGTAACATATAAGTCTGAAGATTATCGATACTAGGTACACGGATGTCAGGTTGAAGAAGTTACATGTTTACATATATCATAGGCAGATAGTCGGCGTACATTGTAAGTTAGGCTCGTAGCCAAACAAGTCTGGAGACTGTTGATACTAGGTACACGGATGCCAGGTTGAAGAAATTACATGTTTACGTAGATCACAGGCAGTTAGTCGGCGTACATTGTAAGTTAGGCTAGTAGCCAAGCAAGTCTGGAGACTGTTGGTACTAGGTATACGGATGTCAGATGTCATATAGTGTTTACCTATTTAGCTATGATGCCACATGGTTACATAGATCATCGGTAGGTAGACACTGTACATTGTAAGTTAGGCAACAAGCCAAGTAAGTCTGTAAGTTGTAGTTATACAGGACGTCACTTGTCATATAGTGTTCACTTATAGCTACGAAGCTAGATAGGTTGCTACAGCTGGTCCGATCGTCTTTACCATAAAATCAAATTTGTTGTACGAGAGTTGCAAACATTCTCCTTATTAAGTTATTTTTCGAACTTTATTCAATGTTGATTTTGAGGAAGCGGCCTAAGTGCCGCATCCGGGGTGATTAATCGTACGGTGGGAAAACTGCGAAAGTGGCCGGCAATCCAGGAGGAGCCCCACTCGAGAAAAAGGAGGCCTTTACACATGTAGTCCATTAAGACGCGTTAACCGTACAAAGCGGGCGAGGGCGGACCCACCCCCGTCCCGGGAAGGGTCGTTTGTCAAAGTCAAAACGAAATCCAACTCTCTCGACGCACTGAGGAGGCGGACGACTGGAGAAAAAAACGAAAGACGGATTGCAAAATAATCCAGCCTTTTATATTAATCCGAAATGACTACGTTTGTTTTATTCACTGAAAAATGAGGAAGGATGTCGTGCCAAACACTTTTTACTATGCAAAATATAGTGTTTTGTTTTTGTACAGTTAAATTTGAATGGTTTTAATTGGTCTGTTGTTTTTTCAATTTTGAAAATATCTCAGAACCTTTTTATGATTTTACTAAATATGACGAACTAAAAATTGTTGAAGATTGAATTTCCTTTAAAATGAATTCTGTTAAGAATTTCTAGACTTTACACTTAATGAAATGAACAATTATCAACAACCCATTATTCATAAAAATACAACTGTATTATATTATACAAGCCGTGTAAATTGTTAGTAGAAACGATAGTCAGTTTAATATAAAAAAACCTCTTTCAATGTGTTATTTAGACTGAAAACTGGTCCTCCGGGCCGGATCGGATATAAACTGTATTTTTGCAAAATCTCAGAAACTCGTGAGGGTTTTATGAAAAGATGACGATGTAAAAGTTATAGAGGATTAAATTTTCTTTAAAATGAACTCTATTGGTCTTTTTAGATCTGATACATGATTAAGAAATAGTCATAAACTGCCCATTAGTCATAAAAATATTGTTTCTTTTAAACAGTTATAGTTCTAATTATATTGTTATTCATGCCGATTAAATTGATAGTAGAAACGATAGTCAACTCGTTCATTAATGTGTGCTTTTCAGTAAAAACTTTGGTCCTCCGGGCCGGACCTGCTATACAAAAACTCATTCGGCCTATGTACTATATATTATTTTAATGTATGTATACAGAGTGTTCCCAAACAGTCCCGCCAGACCTGGTAATTTTATAGAATTGAAATGATAGCAAAAAAAATTCTTTGTTTAATTTTTACAACAAAAAAAAACTGTTTTTCCCAATTTTGAGCAAATATCTCGCAACCAGTTCTCTTTTTTCAAAAAAGTGACTATGTAAAAGTTGTAGAGAATTGAATTTCCTCTAAATTGAATTCCTAAGAGAAACATATCAAGTCAGATTTTGGACCATATAGACAAGTTAGAACAGGTTTTGGAGCGTAAATATCATGGCACTCCATGAAAGTAACTATTTACATTGATATATGTTATTAAGAGTGTTAGTAATAGTATGAGATAAATAGTGACGGTTAATGAAGTTAAGATGGTTAGCGTTAGTTTCTGAAAGTCAGTTGTAGTTAGAGACGGTTAGTGATTCCAATGTTAGTTAGAGTTAACGATAGTTAGAGATGGAAAGTCGGGTATAATGATGGTTAGAGATAGTTAATGTTTGTTAGAGATGGATAGTGATAGGGATACACAGTTAATAATAATTGCGAATGGGTAATGATAGCATATTTTAGTTAGAGATTGTTAGTGATAGAGATGACTAGTGACTGTTAATGATAGTTGGAGATGTTTAGTTGTACCTAGAAACGATCACAAAATAAATATCAACAGTAGTTTTCTTGGTCAGTTTTGTTCTGTGATGTGTGATGTGATAAGCTTGTATTTTGGTCGTTTACGTCTGCTTTATTTCCTGTTCAACGATGGTTTGTTTTTTTAAATAGAATTATTATTATGCTGATGATGGCGAGAAGTGCGTGTTCCGCTTTATCCGGTAATCCAAATATGGTATTTTGGTCGTTTACAAAGTTTAGGTCTGCTGTTTTTCGGATCAATAGTGGGGTTTTTATAATATAATTATTCTTATACTGATGATGGCGGGAAGTGCGTGTATCGCTTTATCCGCTAATCCAAATAGGGTCTTTTGGTCGTTTACAAACGTTTACGTCTGCTTTCTTTTCGGATCAATGGTGGGTTTTTTATAATTATTATTATTATACTGATGATGGCGGGAAGTGCGTGTACCGCTTTATCCGGTAATCCAAATATGGTATTTTGTTCGTTTATATACGTTTAGGTCTGCTTTTTGTCTGATCAATGGGGGTGTTTTTAAATAGAATTATTATTATTATACTGATGATGGCGGGAAGTGCGTGTACCGCTTTATCCGCTAATCCTACTATAGTATTTTGGTCGTTTACGAACGTTTACGTCTGCTTTCTTTGCGGATCAATGGTTTTTTTTTAAATAATTATTATTATTATACTGATGATGGCGGGAAGTGCGTGAATCGCTTTAACTGCTAATCCTAATATGGTATTTTGGTCGTTTACAAACGTTTAGGTTAGATTTTTTTTCTGATCAATGGTTCGCTTTTTAATATAATTATTTTTACACTGATGATGGTGGGAAGTGAGTGTATCGCATTATCCGCTAATCCGAATGTAGCTCGGACTATTTGTCCGTAGTTTTCATAATTTGTTGTATATTTACTTTTAGTCGTTTTAGTGATCGAGTGCTTCAGCAGAAGGCCATTACGAAATGGTCTTTAAAAGGTAAACGTGATGTCTTTGGGACAACTTGAAAACTTTTCCTTTAAGTAAGGAGAAATAAAAGCACAGAGCGGCCTGGGGAGGGAAAAGATTCTATGGGCCGGGATGAATAGAAAATGCAAGTTTGAAATATTCCCCCGTAAGACGGTTCTAAATTAAAATCTTCTGATTTTCTTTCGGGACTTCTCTTCAAACATGGGGAAAAAAATCTGAATAGTCGCCGATCGCCGAGTCGAGTCACGCAGTCTTCCCCGGGACGAAATGGGGCGTATTTCGACTTTTTCGGACACGCTTTAATGGGACCTTTTTCCCTTTCTGGTAGACGCGCCGTTAAATTTCACGAAAAATCCTCCGCCTCCACCCCGCCCCCGGGGGAGAAAGACGAGGGGCGAGAACGCCCATTTTCAACCCCTTGTCGCCCGGTCATCAATCACCTGGCGTTTTTGCCCGTTTTGTCGCCCTTGGGGAAAAATGGCCGACAACTCTTTTGTTCGCCGAAGGGGTGGAAAAATAAAGATAATTATATCAAAACAGGAAAATCATGAGACCAGAATTAAATTTATATACTTTTTTTTTAATCCGCTTAGTCATTCCTCTGAGTACAGTTTTTATAAGCACTTTGCTGAAAAAGCTTCTTATGGTCGGAGGCCAATTCACAATATACATTATTACACTGTTCTGTAGGTATTTTCTTGTTTTCTATGTTTAGCAACAATGGTTATGTTTAAATGAGAATGTGAGGGGTTGGGGGCGGGGGCGACACGACCCTTGACCTTTAAAGACAAGAAAGAGCTGTTTAACAACTTTTAAGCGACTCTTTAACTAAACGATGTCAGACGGTCACGAAGGACTTGTTAAAAGGATAGGTCGTTAAGCTCAGGCAACAAACTTCTTACAAATCAAAACGCTCCCAATGGAAGGGTGGCCATGTCTCAACAAAACTGATCGAACCAAAAAAACAAATCCACCGTGACCTTATAAAACTAATCATTTGTCGCTTTCTGTTCCAGGTAAGCCAGAGAGTAAAAGGACTCGCATCCCACGTCGTAAGTGGTCGTATTTATTTATTCTCGCCACCTCCATTAACATACAACAAACGAGGACGTGACACGTCTTTTGTTGGGTCCGTACGGATAATTACAGATCGGCTCCATCACCTCTGAACCGTTCACTTCTGTGGTTTTATTCAAATTTATGCCTCGTTAACCGGTTGCATGCGCGGACGTCGGAATCGTGACCCGTACACTTTTCGACGGCTAATTAACCCGTTTTACAAATTGATACTAATATTTGAAAGAGGGAAAACGGTAGAAAACAGGATGTTATATGTTAAGCAGATGAAAAAAAAATCCAGGTTGAAACAGTAGTTAACTCTAGAACGAGAAGAAATGTATTCTTCTAAATAAAGTAAATTACTATCATCCTAGAGATATACTGAACATAAAAAGAAAAGACTTTACAAATTGAAAAGATACAAGAAAAAACCTACGTATACCCTTACACGCCCTATTTTCTCTATAAATTAAATTCACCCAATTATAAATTAACCTGGAAAAACAAAGTTTCTTAATTGAAAAACGAATAATCAACATTTCGAATAAAAATGTCAAGCAGTCGACACTGATTTACCTCCCTTCCTTGTTTGGGCAACACTGATTCAAGAAGATCAGGTTATTAGTTTAAACCATTGAAATAAAGGCATATTTTTTAGAAATGACACCCTCAACCCTTTATATTCCAAGTGGTTGAACTTATACAAACGCTTTGAGACATTATACAAGTTATTTTAACGTAAAAATTACAAGGGGATTAATCAACTTTTGCGACTAGGGAAATTCGTTACCACTATATTTCCCTCCATGCCAAATTTGGACAACACTGCTGGCAACACTGATTCTGGGCTGTGATTTTGTTTAGTTACTGCAAAAAAATTGCAATAAAGAGATCATCAACCCTGTACATCCCACGCCGACATTAATGCTTTGGTCATCGTACAAGTTATTTTTCTTTAAAATGGACAGGTTTATGAAAAAAAAATGAATCGACGAAACATTCAGCACTGAGATCCTTAACCCTTTAATTTACACTCGATCCAAAATTTACAAAATCTTGTACTGATTCAGGTATGTGAGGATGTATAGTTATTACCGACCAACTTTTAGATTAGGGAAATTCGTTACCACTGTATTTCCCTACATGCCAAATTTTGACAACACTGCTGTTAACACTGATTCTGGGCTGTGATTTTATTTAATGCAGCAAAAGAAATATTGCAGTAATGAGATCCTCAACCCTATACTTCCCACGAGGATGTTTAAACCGCTTTGACCATTGTACAAGTTGTTTTATCTTTCCATCTTACCCATGTTTCAACCACGTTTTTTACCTTTCCTTCATCAATTTCTTCATCTTTGAAAAAAGTAGTTCAAAAAGCAATTACACCACTAAAAAGGATATTAAAGGGAGTACGTTTTCTGAAATTTTCTCGTCACTCGGTTTAGAAATAGTAGTTTAGAATCACCATAGTAAGTTTCTCAACTTTGAAAAAAAAAAATTTTTTTAAGTTCTGGCTACTAAAACGCTTATTTCACCAACGTTTACAAGTTTAAAATTAATCACATCTTATTGAAAATTTAACGTAGTTTTCAATGATATCAACGGATTTGTCTAAACCTTTTTCATTTTGGAGTTATCATTGTTTATTTGAAACAAGATCGAGAAATCTTAAAAAATGAGAAAAAATGGAATAACTCTGAAACTGTTGAGATTCGGACTATAGTTAATTAGGAGTTTTTGCCTCCATTTTGAATGTAAAATTTACTGGCAAGGTTTGTACACGAGTAGCCGAACAGCATAGTTTAAACGGAACAACTTTTCGATTAGGGAAATTCGTTACCATCGTTTTTCCTTCACGTCAAATTTGAGCAACACTGATTTTTGATACCTAGGTAAATTCTACGTTAATGAGATCCTCAACCATTCCATTTCTAATCGGACGAAAGTGAACCGATTCTTCCGGCCATTGTACAAATTATTTTAGTGTACTCATGATTAATCTCAATTTTATAACTGAGAAATTTTTAACACGTTTTTCCCTCCGCTCTGTGTTTCGGCAACACTGCTGGCAACACTGATTACGGAATGTGAGGTTTTTTTAATTTAGAGAGTTAATGTGTTTCTTGGAATTGAAAATAAGTATAAACTAAGTAATTCTATTGACAGGACTGAATGAAATTACTTTGTTATATACGTTGTATCATTAACAAAGTTCTTTGTAAGTCTCAGGATATGGAACACCAATCTGATGCTGGGAAGCAAGGTGAATAGCTATTTGTCTTCCCTAACTCTTCCTCTACATAAAGTATATTACTTATCTGTCAATTTTTTATGTAAAAATAGTCTTTTATTACATATGTTTAAACGTCTATGTTCCCAACAATAAAAAGAAGTAGTATCAGTGTTTTCTTGTTAGGCAATAGATTTTTAGGTAGGATCGTTGGATGAGAATGCCGAATCGTCTTCAGCGAGGGTGGCCGGGGTGAAATAAAACGGGCCCACCCTCGGTGGTTATTGGAGTTCGTTTGTCACCGCGGCTACACCTCGGCACCCGGGCCATTCCCAGACGTCGAATCCCCGGGGCGTTTATCGCCTGCCGACACGTGCTCGGACCCGGAGGCCGTTATTCACCCTTTCAAAATTGAGACGATCCGGCCCCCGATGCCCTCCAGGTGTCGCACAGCGTCTAACTTAAGTGTTCTACGGGCCAATTCGCACCGGCGCCAGCTCGCACCGAATGACTTATCGGCACGATATCGCAGACGGTTATCGCCCAGAATATAAATTCGCAAAAGTGCTTTCCCCTTTCTTGTAACAATACCTGTGTACAGGGTCTTTCAATATCTCAACTTTTAATAAACTCAATTAAACTTATCTCCTTGCATCATGGCCATACCAAAATACTCACGACATTTAATTATATTCCTCCTTCAGGCTTCATAGACTTTCAAATATCACTATATATTCATTAAAGCGTAACTTCTAAGGAACTTTGATCGTTGTACCATTTTGTGCTAAATTATAACTGATTCGACGTCCACCCTCGTCCCCAATGGAGCCCAGGATGCAAGGGGGTGGGCTGTTTAGAAAAAATTAGTCACATTTCACCGCCCCGTGGAAGCAGGTGTAGCCCCTTTTCCAGTTATTAGGGGTGGGAAATTTAAGTGAAACATTCCTCTTGCGCCGAGGGCTTTATTAAAGGCGACGGTGAATATTTACGCAACGGGAGAAATGGACTTATTCACCCCCCTTGATGGAGTGTCGCCTCAACCGGCATTGATTTATACCTCGGTCTAGGATATTAACGGTTTAAATAAACTCAAACTTGACAATGTAATCACGACCATTTATTTACACTATTAATAAACTCATTGACGGATTATCCCCTTACATGCCACATACATCATACTTAAACAATTAGTAAAAAATAGACACGGAATTTTTAAATTTCAAGCCCAAATTGGCAAAGGCTAAAAGTTCAACAACAAACATTGATATATACAGTGATATTCAAAATTCACTCTCGATAACATCGATACTTCATATCGATATAACACCGAACGCTATCTGATTACATAGACATATCGATACGCAGAGATAATCGATAGTTGATGTCGATTAATATATGGGTACTATCAATATTTTATAATTGATTTTTGACTCGAACGGGTCGAAAAGTAGATAAATATATCTAACATCGAAGGTAAAGTATCGATGTTTTATCATCATTGATGTATTGTCGTTTATGGTAAATGTTTAACGTCTAGCCACCCGATATATACTAAACATTGATATACAAATTTACATCAAATATTCACTAGCCTATTCGTTCGATATTGCATCGAAGACTATCTCGAAATTTAAAATTATCGATATGCATAATTCATAGTCAATGTCGATATAATCGATGTGACAATAAAAAACAAATATCGATTTACACAGTAATATCAAATATTCATTATCAATTTTTAATAATAAATGTGATGAATATATCGCAGGCCGAACGGTATGTTGAAAAATCAAGTTATCGATATACGGAGATATACATGTCGATATAATCGATATTTCAATATATAAAAATATCGATATACACAAAAAATTTTGTATTCATTATTGATGTTTAATAACCGATTGTGGCTCTTAGTTCTATCTCATATTGACGGCTTCTCGAAACATCAAATTATCGACATACAGAAATGATTCATTGTAATAACTATAAATTTAACAAGTTTCGATAATTAAATTTTAATGAATACATTACATGCAAAGTGATATCCAATAAACAATTTTTTTTTAATTCTAGGTCCAAGGGTATATCGACAAATCAAATTATCGATATAAAAATCACAGACAATGTCCATATAATCGATAAGTCGATGTATAACAAATATCGATAAATATTCCTGTACCAAGCGATATATAAGAAACATGATATAAGTAATGATATACAATATTTATTATCAATGTTTAATAATTGATTTTGGCCCGTGATTTTATTCCAGGTCCAAAGAAATTATCGATACTCAGAGATAATTCATAACAAAATGTCGATATAATCAAAGTTTCAATATATAAAAAATAGCGAAATACGCAGAAATGTTATTTATTCATTATTGATGTTTAATAATCAATTGTGGCTCTTAGTTCTATCTCACATCGAAGGCATCTCGATACATCAAATTATCGATATACATAAATGGTTCATAGTAACAACAATAAATTTAACACGTCTCGATAATTAAATCTTAATTAATACATTTACATAAAGTGATATCCAATATACAATCTTTTATTCTATTCCAGGTCCAAGGGGCAAATCAAATTATCAATATACAAAGATAATACACCAATAATGTCCATGTAATCGATAAGTCGATGTACAACAAATATCGATAAATATGCCTGTACCAAGCTATATAAGAAACATACATAAATGTAATGATATCCAATATTTACTATCGATGTTCAATAATCGATTTTTGGCTCGTGATTTCACCTCAGGTCCAATCAATTGGACCAACTATCAATTATCAACAGAGATAATTATATGAGTCGATAAAAAACAGTGATTACCCAGTTATATCCAATATTAACTGTCGTTATGCTTTAATAATCGATTGTTTGTACATTCTATTTCACATCGAATGCCAACGCGACCGTTAGAAATAAATATATACAGAAATAATCGAAAGTCAATATCGATATAATTCATGAGTTGATATGTACATAACAAACATATATATGGTTATATACAATATTTACAATCGCTATTTAATAATTGTCATAAATTGTCGTAAATGGAACTTTTTAAATGGGCGATTTAATAACAAACAAAAACCTTAACGGTATAAAAGCACTTCTATTTAATATATAAAAAGGTTCAACCCAATTTTCTAATTAAGACAAATAGCCCTGATAAAATATTCATTAGGTAAAAACGTCAAAAATGGAAAGTATTAACGTTAATTTATGTAAAAATAATAATCCACTGTCGCTGAATATGTTGAATAAATTTATAAATAATCGATTACTGTTTTGATGGTGATTATTTGACATAAAGTGGCACTAATGACAGGATTAAGCGATTATGACTAATTTCTATCTAATTTTAACAGTTTTTTTAGTATAAATTAATGGCGTTATTATTTAAAAATTATACAGGGTAATTTTTGGTTTTAATTTATAATGATAATAATCACTTAAAAAGGTAAAAATTTAGAATAGAAAAGTAATAAAATTCTGATTTTTGAGTGGATATTATTGACTGATTTGCCTAAGTCAATTTTTCAACCTTGTTATTTAACCAATTTTTCTTGTAAATAGCCAACCTTTTCGACGGTGACACATCGTAAATATTGACCAGCCGAATGAATTACCTTCTTTTCCACCGTTGTAAATTTATTTATAAGATGTAAACGTCGAAATTATTCATGTTCGCCCCGTGCATTGTATCGGGGCTGGCGGAGGCGAGGAATGTCGAACTATACATACGTATGTCCTTAATGGTTTTCCGTTGATGAGACGACACTCAGGAGGGAGCCGCTATGAAATATCGCGGACCACGTAGGTGCCACAGAAATCGATATTCAGATGGGTTTTCCACGACTTTTAAATGCACTCACAAATAGCCGTTGAAATGTGTTCAATGAAGATAGTGACCTCAATTTATGTCAAAATTGGCTCATCATCATCTATCTTTTAAAATTAACCATTTCGAAAATAGCTCTAACATACCCTTATATTGATATTCTAAGATACTATCATGTGCATCATCTACATAACGATTTATGCTCATTTAATTGGGTCTAAAATTAGATTTTGACTAAAGCTTCATTAACCCGTTTATGTCGATTTATTAAAAATTCCCTTAAGAATATTTATTATTAAAACGTCGTAATTGAATAAGTGGAATCTTTGTGGACATGTGAGAATAGTTAATTCCAAAATACACCTATCTTCCAATAAGAACGTTATTATTTTTATTACTGTTATAGAAATATTTTCTATAATTTTATAAAGCTACGATCCTCTTCTTTCAAACAGTCTATTTGGCGTTAAAATCCTTTTTGTTGTTCCTGAATTATAGCCGTTTCAATCAGATATCCCGATATCAACGTCTCAAAAATCAGAAAAATTTTATGACCCAGAAATCTATAAATTTCATATTAATTTTTTAACAAAAACGACCTAACTTAAAAAATATTTAGTTTTTGGTTATTGATAATCTGGAATAGCTCTTACTACATTTTAGTGCAATTTATCAAAAAATACTGTAAAATGATATATTCACGTACTTGATATGAGCAAGTTAAACGGCGATATAAAAATACTTAAAAAAATGACTTAGTTTAATTAAAAATATTTAGTTTTTAATTACTGATAAACTTGGATAGCTTTTCCTATATTTTAATTGAAGTTTAATTTAAAAAAATGATGCCAAACGGTATATAACATAGTCATTTTTTGCAAGTTAAACGGCGAATATAAAAATATTTTGAAGAAATGGGCTAGTTTGCTTGAAAAATATTTAGTTGTTAGAAGTTTTTGGTTATTGATAAACTTGGATATCTTTTACTATATTTTATTTGCAATTTAATTAAAATAATTGGTAAAATGATATATTCACATAGTCGATTTGAGCAAGTTACACGTGGATATAAAATTTTTTTGAAAAATGAACTACTTTGCTTGAAAATTTTTTTAATTTTTATAAGTTTTTTGGTTATTGATAATCTGAGATAGCTTCTGCTATATTTTAATTGCAATTTAATTTAAAAATCTTGTAAAATGGTATATCGCATAGTCGATTTAAGCAAGTTAAACGGCGATATAAAAATATTTTGAAAAATGACGTACTTTGCTGGAAAAATATTTAGTAGTTTGGTTATTGATAAACTTGGATAGCTTTTACTATATTTTAATTGCAATTTAATAAAAAATATTGTAAAACGATATAATCACGTAGTTGATTTGAGCAAGTTAAACCGCGATATAAAAATATTTTAAAAAATGACCTAGCTTAATTCAAAAGGATTTAGTTTTTAGAAGTTTTTTGGTTGTTGATAAACATGGAAAACTTTTATTCTATTTTATGTACAAGTTAATAAAAATTTTGGTAAAATGATATATTCTCGTAGTTGATTTGAGTAAATTAAACGGCAATATAAAAATATTTTAAAAAATGACCTAGTTTAATTCAGCAATATTTAGTTTTTAGAAATTTTTTGGTTTATGATAAACTTGGATATCTTTCACTTTATTTTATTTGCAATTTAATAAAAAATACTGTAAAATGATATATTCACGTAGTTGATTTGAGCAAGTTAAACCGCGATATAAAAATATTTTAAAAAATGACAGTTTAATTCAAAAATATTTAGTTTTTAGAAGTTTTTCGATTTTTTGATAAACTTGGATATATTTTACTTTATTTTATTTGCAATTTAATAAAAAAAAGGTAAAATGATATATTCACATAGTTAAAAATATTTTTAAAAAAGTCCTACGCTTGAAAAATATCAAGTTATAAGAAGGTTTTTTGTTATTGATAAACTTGGATAGCTGTTACTATATTTTAATTGCAATTTAATAAAAAAAATGCATAACATAATAAATTTGAGCAAGATAAACGGCGATATAAAAATATTTTGACGAAATGGCCTAGTTTGCTTGAGAAATATTTAGCTGTTAAAAGTTTTTTGGTTACTGATAAACTAGGATCTTTTACTATATTTTATTTGAAATTTAATTTAAAAAATCTTGTAAAATGGTATATTCACACAGTCGATTGTAGCAAGTTAAACGGCGATATGAAAATATTTTGAAAAATGAACTGCTTTGCTTGAAAAATATTTAATTTTATAAGTTTTTTGGTTATTGGTAATCAGGGATAGCTTTTACTATATTTTAATTGCAATTTAACAAAAAAATTGGTAAAATGATATATTCACATAAGTAAAAATAGTTTTAAAAAGTCCTATGCTTGAAAAATATTAAATTGTCAGAAGTTTTTTGGTTATTGATAAACTTGGATAGCTTTTGCTATAGTTTATTTACAATTTAATAAAAAATGCTGTAAAATTGTAATTGAATTTGTCGAGTCAGCCTTGGAACAGAGATAGGATAGAATGAACATCCAAAACTCGATTATTAAACATCGAAATTGAATCTGGGATAACACTGCGTAAATCGATATTTGTTTTTTACTCATCCAGTTTATTGACATTGACTAAGAATTTTCACTGAATATCGATAATTGAATTTGTCGAGTCGGCCTTGGAACCGAGATAGGATAGAATCAACAACTAAAAATCTAATATTAAACATCGACATTGAATCTGGGATATCACCGCATATATCGATATTCGATTTTTCTCATCGATTATATAGATATAGAATATCGATTTCTTAATCTGTCAAGATAGCCTTCGTTGCTCGATATTATATATCACTATGTATGTGTGTGTATATATATATATATATATATATATATATATATACGTTTGTCCCATATTAACTCATTTAGAAAAATTTTCAAATCTATGTTAGGTATATCGATATATCATTAATAATCGATCATTGAATATCGATAGTGAATGTTGGATGTAATGCGCTCTGTAAGCAATTTTTGTTGTATATCGACAGTATATATTTGATATCACTATTTATTTCGATGTTTGTTTTATATCGATTATACCGGCATATCGATATTTCTACTTTTTCAGACCTTGTATTGATATTTACATCGACTATCGAACATCATATATCGATGTTCGTTATATATCCACCCATGGGTTATGTTGATGTTGACTATCGATTATCTCTGTGTATATATTTATTTTGTGGGATTTGGAACACCGAACGTTATGATCGAAAAAGACAATTCGTTTCAGCCGTTCTTTTATTGATCAAATAGAAAACGTGAAACTTGGATGGTCAAGTTTTTTCTCATTCCTTTAAATTTAAGACCGTATCTTCCAACTTTTTCATATTTTATGACGGTTTCTTTTTCTCTGACATATAGTTTTGTATGAACTTAGTTCTCGCGAAGGCACTCCACATGAAATCTGTGCCAAAGGGAGAGAAGGATCGAAAGTTTTGAAAGAAGTTCGAGACGCGACGAGCCCCTATTTCCCGTGGGTGCGCGAGCACGGTGTCACCTCCCAGAAAGGAGTGGGCGGCTTACAATTTCTGATTTCCAACTTATTTACTTAGGGGATGTAGTTTCCCAGCTCGAAGAACTCGTTCTTGTCTTTTAAGGGCCGGCTTTCTGCGACGGTGCGGTGTGTGATTTACTCGGATCGTTTTATTCCTTCCTGAAGAGGCTCCTTGGGCATAAATTGGCGATTGCCGTCTCATTTCGCCCAAAGTCTAGGAGAGTCAATAGATTACGAGTTTTTGGCACCCAAAAATACATTATAAAAGATAGAGAGGGAAGGAAGAAAGAAAAAGAGAAGCTCCTTTCATCCTTAGATATATAACGGCTTCTTTTCAACCGTGAACTCTCGAACCCTCCTCACGTCCCTATAAATAATCCAATAAAGTTTTTTGAGAAATGAAAATTTATAAAATCCGCCACCCCTCCGTACGCCTTGGCCAGGTGTGGCGCAATAAACCCGACCCCCAACTCGACATGGTTCCCAGTTACTTTAACATAACTGCTTTGTATTCGGCCATCATACTCACCCTTGTGGGTCCGCACAGCCGTTTAATTGCCGCCTAATGGGCCACGGGTCGAGGCACCCTCAAGACGTAAGTGTAAGTTTACAAACGTACGTGATGGAAATACCCGCAGGTGGACGACCCCAGTTTTAAAAAGTTTTAATCCCCCCTCTCAATAAACATAACAGACGAGATTTTTAAAATTGTTTAAGAATTAAAAACACTGGGAAATAAAATAAAATTAAAAACAAACTAGTCAGACAGTATTTAAAAAACTTTTGTCGTGAAGATTTAAACAAAAATTATTTATGCAATAATATGTTGGTACTGCTAGAATAAATATGTCGATTATATATCTAAATGTCAGTATAGAGGGACAATCGATAATCAATGTCGATATAATCGATGTGCATTCATATAACAAATGTGTGTTTCTTAGTGACCGGTTGTTTCATAATTTGTTAAAGTCTTTTGACCGCTCCTCACGACAAATCATATAACAAATATTGATAAATCTTTCTAGAAGAATCGATATGAAACAAAGATCGATATACGTAGTGATATCCAGTATTCACTATCGACATTCAATGATTGCTTGTTGAGACATGACTATCTACTGTGGAAGGTTATCTCGACAAATAAAAAATATCGGTGTACAAAGATAATCGATAGCCAACATCAATATTACCAATGTGTCGATATATCGATACACCCAATATCGTTAAAATATCTAAATAGATTGATATATAAAACATCGATATAAATAATGATATTAATAACCAATATCGATTTTCAATGATCGATTTTAGGACATTATTCTATCTTCTGTGGAAGATTATCTCGACTAATCAAAATATCGTTTTATAAAGATAATCGATAGGCAACATCGATTTTATCGATGTGTCGATATATCGATATACCCAATATCGTTAAAATCGCTAAATGGATTGACATATAAAACATCGATATAAATAATGTTATCAATAACCACTATCGATATTCAATGATCGATTCTTAGGACATAATTTTATCTACTGTGGAAGGTTATCTCGATAAATCAAAATATCGGTTTACAAAGATAATCGATAGCCAACATCGATATTATCAATATGTCGCTATATCGGTACACCCAATATCGCTAAAATCTCTAGATGAAACTGATATATAAAAAACATCGATATGAATAATGATATCAATAACCACTATCGATTTTCAATGATTATGATTAGGACATAATTCTATCTGCTGTGGAAGGTTATCTCGACCAATCAAAATATCGATGTACAGAGATAATCAACAATCAATATCGATATAGTCGATGTGTTTTCATATAACGAACATCGATAAATGGTTCTAGATTAATCGCTATAATGACCTGTATCCAGAGAAAAAAAAATCGATTCATATCTGTATGTATGGTATCTAATATTCAGAATTTATTTTTAATGATCGATTGTTGGGACATGATTCTATCTACATTGAAAAGCTAACTCGACAAATCACAGAGATAATCCCTTATAAATATCTAATATATATAATGTATAATATTTGCCGATATATCGATTAAACATACCAAACAAAGTTAAACATCTATAAATAAATCGATAATTACAAATGTCGATATACATAATTATATTCAACGTCCGTCATTAAAAACTTCGATGTTTTGTTTCTATGTTCGACTTGGGCTTTAGTTGATAATTGGTGGTATAAAATCATAGGTGTCTATTTCTCACTAAATCGAAATATCGATATATTTGTATATGATGATACGATGAGGATCGATTTGTCGTTGTTGACGAGTACTGTTTAACTATGCAAAGAGGAAACCAACAAGGGTACATCCCCCTTCATGAGACGGCGTCAGGTTGAAGATAAGCTACCTATGGTAGTGCGAGGTAGTGGATAAAAAAACTGTACTGTTTAATTATCGATGTCAAGTCACTACATATAATGAAACATCGATGTATGTCGAATCGATGTACACCAAAAATCGATTACTTAGTAATGTACAATATTAACTCTCGTTTATTGATAGTCGATTGTCAATATTAACAGAATCGATAAGTAGATGTATAAAAATAGTTAAAATATTTAATATATATATTTTTATGTGTGATGGTGTTTTTTTATAATAAACAAATATATAGTCTGCTATATAGTTAAGAAATTGGCAAGAATGAATACATCGAATGTGATCATTCTTTGTCTGTATATTTGGCTATCATCATTTTCCAACGGCTGTAGTCATCGTTCTACTTTATTTCTTTTGATAGCCGGAATAAAACCCTCTGAGTACGTCTAATATTTCTAACATGTGTACCCTCGTAAATCGCGAGCGTTTTTTCATGTGGGAAAATTTTTCCGTTGAGTTATGGGGGATCTTTTAACGCTATGTTAGAACCTGGTGATATAGACGATAAAAGGAAACGGTCTTAATCCAGATTAGACTTTTAGGGCTTTAAGGCTTTTTAAATGGTCAGGAACAAACTGATCTCAATGTCTATTTGTGCTCGAAGGAGCAAAATGGATCAGGCTTTTTTTTCAAATTAAGAAAATGCTGTCGTGTTTCGTTATTAGCGTCGATTGGCCAATTTGGTAGTTTAAAATATACAAAAAGGATCAATCTTTCACCATGGGCACCGTCCCCAATTTTTTTTTTTTTTAAATCTGGCGCCGTGTCTGTTTAAATGTGTTATTAATCAACCGGCCGATCATTACAGATACATTAACAGGGAAAAAGCTTTCAGACGACAGGTACAACTGGAGCGTAGGCGGAAATGTTGATTTAATGGTCTCGGAATTTGTAATGCCCGATCCGCCGCTGCACCACCCTGTATAAAACACGCCATTTTTAAAAAGGCCTTTGAACAAAGCCTTTTGGTCGATTGTTATTGTGTAATAACTAATAAACACGACATGACAAAAACTAAAATTTTCATGACGTCACTAATATAGTTATCAGTTTTATCATTTGTTCAATTCGTGACGTCTTTATTATCAGACGTTTCCCCAATAGTTTGATGTCAGTAATCACTTGTTTCGTCTCACTAATGGATGTCACATTAAAAATTTTTGCTTTCGTGACATCAATGAACACATGTTTGACTTATGACTTCACTAAAGGATGTTATTTTGACACGTTCGGCAGTTGACGTCACTAATCACATGTTTGACTAGGGACTTCACTAACGGATGTTCGTTTCATATGTTAGCTTGTAGACGTCACTAACCACATGTTGCACTAGTGTCTTCATTAATGGATGTTCCTTTCACATGTTAGTCTGTTGACATCACTAATCCCATGTTTTACCAGTGTCTTCACTAATGGATATTCACTTAACATTTTTGTTTTTTGACGTCACTAATCACATTTTTCACTAGTGACTTCATTAATGGATATTCCTTTGATATGTTAGTCTATTGACATCACTAATCACATGTTTCATTAGTGACTTCATTAATGGATGTTCCTTTTACCTGTTAGTCTATTGACGTCACTAATCCCATGTTTCACCAGTGACTTCACTAATGGATATTCACTTAACATTTTTGTTTTTTGATGTCACTAATCACATTTTTCACTAGTGACTTCACTAACGGATATTCGTTTGACATGTTAGCTTGTAGACGTCACTAACCACATGTTTCACAAGTGACTTCATTAATGGATGTTCCTTTCACATGTTAGTCTGTTGACGCCATTAATCACATGTTTCACCAGTGCCTTTTCTAATGGATGTTCACTTGATATTTTTGTTTTTTGACGTCACTAATCATATGTTTCACACGTGACTTCATTAATGGATGTTCCTTTGATATGTTAGTCTATGGACGTCACTAATCACATGTTTCACCAATGACTTCACTAATGGATGTTCACTTAACATTTTTGTTTTTGGACGTCAATAATCATATGTTTCACTGTGACTTCATTACTGGATGTTCCTTTGACATGTTAGTGTGTTGACATCACTAATCACATATTTAACTTGTGATGTCTCTAATGGATTTTCCTTTGACTCTCTCGCCTCTTTTTGGCACTAATCACACGATTGACTTTTGACTTCCCTAATCAATGTTCCTATGACAAATTCATCTTGTGACGTTAAAGATCACATGTTAGACAAATGTCTTCATTAATGGTTGTTTTTTGACCCTTTCGCTTTTTGGCGTGACTAATCACATGATCGACTTGGGGCATCACTAATTAATGTACTTTTGACATTTTCATCTTGTGACGTCAAAAATCACATGCTTTACCAGTGTCTCCGTTAATGGTTGTTTTTTGACACTTTCGTCTCGTGATGTCACTGATCACATGATTGACTTGTGACATCACTAATGAATGTTCCTTTGACATTTTCATCTCGAGAGGTTACTAATGTCATGTTTCACAAGTAACTTCACTAATGAATGAACTTTGACCCTCTCGCTTCTTGGTGTCACTAATCACATGGTTGACTTGTGACATCACTAACTAATGTTCTTTTGACATTTTCATCTGGTGACGTCAAAGATCACACGTTTTGCCAGTGTATTAATGGTTATTTTTTTGACGCTTTAACTTCTTGGTGTCACTAATCACATGTTTTACCAGATTCTTCACCAACAGATGTTTCTTTGACAAGTTCGTCTGTTAGCCTCACTATGCTCATGTATGACTAGTGACTTCACTAATGGATGTCCTTTTGACGTCATTAAGCATATTTATGACTCTTCACGTCACTAATAGAAATTCCTTTGACATGATAGTCTTGTATTCTTCGTCGGGTTCATTAACGCAAGCTTACCCAAAACTGTATCCTTTTCAATGATGGTTGAATCCGCGAATATCCTGCACCACCACCCACCCTCTTGATTATAATTGTCACAAAACACTCCTCCCGTGTTTTCGAAGGCGACCGAAACCGTGTAAAACGGAGCGGAATGAATTTCCGCTACCGGGGTAAATTATTTCTTGACTAATTGCAAAAAGGGGGACCGAGTCAAATAGAATACTGGAAGGACGAGCTAATTAAAACTAATAACGCTGATAGTAATTAACGGGCTTTAACACGAGAACGAAACACAAAGCCAGGTAACAAATAAACTCCGACACGGGAGCGATTTTCCCCAGCCCCCTCCCCATTGGGTCCACGGTCGGGAAAATTAATTCACGGAATCGCCAGGAAATATTTACAGCGGAAACAAATTTTTCCTTTATTATTCGCAACCCCTGCCGATATTTATAAGATATTTAATATACCCATGAAATGAATCCTGTATTTGTTTCGAATAAACAATCATTCCGATTCAAAAATGTTTGCTCAGGGAGTCAATTTGTGCCATGTATACTTTTTACTGATCCCCCCCCCCAAAAAAAAAAAAACTTAGCATTTTTTCATTCTACTTTATTTATCCCATTTCGTAAAATATACTCTTTACCTCTATTTACAATATTTGATGCATGCGAACGGAATATGATCAATATTGATACACGAATTCACGAATGGCGTTTCGGACATTGTAAATCGTCAAACATCAACATCAAAACCGGCCTTTTATTGCATCTCCCCTGTCAATTTGTTGAAAATATTTATATCAAAAGACTCTGGGAATTTATTCTGAATAAAATATTACATGAAATGCTGGCAATACCAACGACAATTCAATGCTTCAAGGACATGCGAAATATTTCCATCTTCCTCAATAATTTATACATAAACTTAAACTTTCGATATCTATCAAAATTTATGCCCGGTAAAAATTTTTTTAGCTGTAATAAATCATTAAAAATGACTTCAGTCTAAAAGAAACGTTAAAAAAAAGAGTTTTCCAATAATAGACAATATCAATTTTTGTTGTAAGTATTATCGATATAGTAATTGAGTGGAGGCAATTTCGATATAATTTTGAATTGTAGTACCTGTCGATATAATTTGCATTGGTAGGAGCAATCGATAAATATTTCGATGGATGTAACTATCGAAAAAAAAATTTCATTGCAGTAACTACCGATACAATTTTCGATTGTAGTGACTATGGATTCAATTTTCAATGGAGGTAACTGTCGATATAATTTGCGTTGGTAGGAGTTATCGATAAAATTTTCGATTGCAATAACTACCTATACATTTTGTAATTGTACTAACTATGGATACAATTTTCGATGGAAGTACCTACGAAACAAAATCTCCATTGCAGTAACTATCGATACAATTTGTCCTTGAATTGAATATGGGTACAATTTTCAATGGAAGTAACTATCGATACAACTTGTGATTGGGTGACTATTCATACAATTTTCGATGTAAGTAACTATCGATAAAAAATTTCCATTGCGGTAAGTATCGATACAATTTGCGATTGTAGTGACTAAAGATACAATTTTTGATGGAAATTACTATCGATAAAAATTTTCCATTGTGGTAACTATCGATACAATTTGTGATTGTATTTACTGTCGATACAATTTTCGATGGAAATAACTATCGATAAAAATTTTCCATAGTGGTAACTATTGATACAATTTGTGATTATATTTACTCTCGATTCAATTTTCGATGGAAGTAACTATCGTTTCAACTTGTGATTGGAGAGAAAGATACAATTTTTAATGGAAATAGCTATCAATAAAATTTTTCTTTGTAATAACTATCGATATTTGAAATTGGGGTGATTATGGATACAATTTTCGATGGAAATACCTATCGATAAAAATTTTCCATTGCAATAACATCAATACAATTTGCGATTGTAGTATTGTAGATCGATAAAATTTTTGACTGGGGTGACTATGGATACAATTTTCGAAGGAAGTAATTATCGATAAAATTTTCCTTTGGAGTAACTATCGATATTTTGGATTGGGGTGACAATGGATACAATTTTTGATGGAAATAACTATCGATTAAAAATTTCTATTGTATTGTATATGTATACTATATATTTTGTAATTGAAGTAACTATCAAAACCATTATTGGTTGCAGTAACTATCTATACATTTTGTAATTGTAGTAACTATAGATACAATTTTTGATGGAAGTAACTATCGAAAAAAATTCGATTGCAGTAACTATCGATACAATTTTTTAAAGCAGCAAATTTCGATACAATTTTTGATTGCAGTCACTGTCGATATAATTTTTGATTGCAGTAACTTTTGATACAATTTTTGATTGCAGTAACTCGATACAATTTAATAGTATCACAAACGTTATAGTGTTTGACCGTAGTCATAGAATTATTAAAATTAATATAAATGATCGATGTAGTATTTCTTCGTAGTTACTATCGATATATTATTCGATGGTATCCTCTATCGATATATAATTCGATATTTGTCTCGATTGCTATTATTGATATAAAATTTCAATATTGATTGAATTTTGCCTGTAATCGCTATCGATGTGGCATCCGATGGTACCGAACATCGTTATAGTTTTCGAAATTAGTCACAAGCGATGTAATATTCTGTGGTAGCAACTATTGATATTGTTGTATTTGATAATATTCAATAGTCTTTGTAGAAACCTTCGGATCCAATATATTCAACAGTTGTTGTAAAGTCATTTGTAAAAATAAAAAAATAATAATTACTATTTATGAAGAACGTTAAAATAATACCGTTCTGTATATTTTACTTTTCCCACCTTTCGCAATAAATTACGCTGTTAACTCTATGTCTTGAAAAAAAAAAAAAACGGCCGTAAAAGAGTAAAATTCACTTAACCCTTTATTATCTCTGGCGATCATAAAAATTAAAGAAAATTTATTTGACTTTTTCAAATTTTTACAACTGTGTCTAAGAAGAAAGAAACGCTGGGAATTAACTCGTCCATATTTTAAACGATAAAACGTAATTAAATAAAATATTTTAAATTTTGTTTACAAAATATCCTTTTTCAATAAATAACTTGGATAATGTCGATCGTTATTGTTCTTAACCCGCCCCCACAGACGACGGGTGGACCAGTTTAACGGCTTACAAATGACCTTGTTGAATGCTGATTTAGAAATTCCACAATGGATTAATTGATATCCGCTTATTAATGGCATTTTTGGTGGAGAAAACGGATGCCGTTGAGTCTTTACTCTACGTATCTCCGGGCCAAACAAAAATTTACTCAAACTACTTTAGAACACAAAGCCTAAAATCTTTTTAAGAAAAAATCGATATCTATATATGGGCCACCCGATATCACTATGTATATCGATATTTTTACCTTTCAATTGATAAATCTTCACTTTCGATTGCGTACCATGGCAAATCGATATATGAAAGCGAGATTTTGCCAAATATGTTTGAAACAATCAGTGCCAAGAGTCAAATAATCAGAAATGAAATTTTGTTGCGTTCGATTAATCAATAAAAATCGATATTTTACGATCGATAAATTTCTGCAAATATTATAATCTGAGGGCGTTCATATCGCTATGATTGGCTACCATCGCCAATTATATCGATAGTGTCCACGTTAGAAGTCTTTATCGGTAGTGAGTATTACAAAATACAGCAATATCGATAGTAACTTTCATTGATTTTAATCGATAGTGACTACCGTCTAATTTTAATTTATACTAAATTTTATAATGTTATATCGATAGTGATTAAATTAAATCGTGTATTAATAGTATATATCATTGATTTTTAACCGATAGTGGCAGTCATCGAATACTACATCCATATTGGATAGGATCGAATTTATAATACAGACGGACAGATCTTTAATCGATAGTTTCATTGAATATTATATCGATAGTTATTGTAAGTAATCGTGTATCGATAGTGAGTATTACGATGTACAACATTATCAATAAATTATTGATAATAATTTTCCGCCTGAATAATAAATCAATAGTTTCTACCATCTATTAATTTATCGATATCTACTACCTTTGAATATTATATCGATATTGTTTACCGTCGAACATTATATCGAAAGAGGCTTCCACCTAATAATAAATCGATAGTTGCTTGCTTCAAAGTCTATACAGTGGCTACCAGGAATGTTATATCGATAATGACTACCATCGAATTTTAATTGTTACTGACCTCTCTAATATTGTATCGATAGTGATTACAATTAAGTCGTTTATTAATAGTGTGTATCATTAATTTTTAATCGATCGAGGCTGTCATAGAAAACTACATCCATATTGGATAGGATCCAATATTAAATCTTTAATACAGACTGACAGATCCTTAATCGATAGAGAATATCATCGAATATTATATCGATAGTGAGTATTGCGATATACAACACTTTCAATAGATTATTATCACTAATAATTTTCCACCAGAACAATAAATCGATATTTCTACCATTTATTAATTTATTGATACGTCTATATTCGAATATTATATCGATATTGTTTACCATCAAACATTATATCGAAAAAGGCAACCACCTAATAATAAATCGATAGTTGCTTGCTTCTAAATCTATACAATAGTGGCCAAGAATGTTTTATCGATTGTATATTGTATCGATAGTGATTACAATTAAGTCGTTTATTAATAATGTCTATCATTAATTTTTAATAGATAGTGGTTGTCATAGAAAACTACATCCATATTGGATTGAATAGAAAATTAAATCTTTTATACAGACTGACAGATCTTTAATCGATAGTGAATGTCATAGAAGTTTATATCGATAGATTATATCAACTATCCGTTAATTTACCGATATCGACTATCTTCGAATATTATGTCGACATTGATTACCAACAAACATTATATCGAAAGAGGCTTCCACCGAATAATAAATCGATAGTAGGGGCTTCTTGATAGCGACTATCATCTGGTTCTCGCTGACGCTTTGAACAACCCTGTCATTTTACGTTTATCTTTTAATATTATTTTATAAAATATACAACTAATTTATTTACAATAAACTGCTGTTTGACTTGTTTGTCTTGTTTTTTACTACCATCTAATATTACACGATATTGACTTCCGTATTGTAACGATAGTGACTGCAATCGATTTGTAATAAATAGGAACTGCCATATTAATCGACAATGATTATAATTAAGTCGTATCAATAGATACTATCATCGAATAATTTATCGATAGTGCCTACCAATGAATTTTAATTGAAAGTGATTATCATTGATTTTTAATTGATAGTGACTTCCACCTCATATTATATCGATGGGGATTAACATAAATTTTTAAATGATAGTGGCTGTCATCGAATATTATAATGATAGTGATTGCAATTAAATAGTTTATTGATTGTGTCTATCATTGATTTTTAATCGATAGTGGCTGTCATCGAAACTATTGGTTAGGATCGAATATTAAATCTTTAATACAGACTAACCGATCTTTAATCGATAGTGAGTGTCATCGAATATTATATCGATAGTGATTATAAGTAAATCGTGTATCGATAGTGAGTATTACAATAAACAAAATTATCGATAGATTATTATTAATTTTTGATTTGATTAATTTATCGATATCGTCCATCTCCGAGTATTATATCGATATATCGAAAAAGTGATACTTGGGGAAAATAATGACCAATGTAGAGGGCGTCAATTTAACAAATAATACATTTTGATTGATTGACGCTCTCTGCCCTTGGCCATTATTATCAATAGTGATTATTATTGTCCGTGATTACATTAAACATTGTATCATAATTGCTAAGATGGAAGTGTAATATCGATAGTGATCAACATACAGTATTTTATCGATAGTAGCTTTCATTGAAGGACATATCGATAGTGCTGCTTTTTTTAAATTTATTTAATGGCTTTACGTTCTGAGCATATTAGCCAATGACAATGTTATTATGCGTTTTTTGGGGGGAAGGGTAGCGTGAAAAAAAGGCCAGAGGCGACGGTGGGAATCGAACCCACGACCGCGGGATCTACGAGCCGAGAGTCTCTCACGCTAACCACTCGGCTACCGCGGCCCCACTTAGTGCTGCTTCACTAGCATCTAGGATCTTTCGTTACTACCAATATCTACATCTACCAAGGACTACATTCTAACAAATACCATTTTTTCATCTTCTAGGATTCAAAAATGCCGGTCAAATACGGATGTTTCGATGTTGTCAGAAGGAATTGCGGAGCGGTTATTTTTGAAATACCGTAATGGTAAGAATCCGATGACAATCCAACAAAGGCAGTGGCTTAATCGAGTAGGGCTCCTTTTATACAAAAAAACCCCTTTTTACTATTTACAAAGTCTCTAAATTCTCCATTTGTTAAAATCCAAGGATCCAATTGGAGCTGGCATCAGGAGTAGGCTCTTTTTCATTGCGGTCGGGCCTGAAGAGGCCACCTGTTGTTAAGAAAAGGTCTCAATCAGTCAACGTCTGAACCTTTTTCGGGGAAGTTTTACTTTCCGCCCCAACATCCACCCCGGGGGCCCTATTAGATCCCGTTCTCGCCCATCTCCGCCGATCGCGGATCGGGTTCCGACTCAATTATTTCTCCGAGCCGGTGATCTCTTTGTGATCTCTTATTCACGAGAAGATCCTTACGAATAATATCGATTATGACGGGCAACCGGGGTAAGTTCGTATATTGCGACAATACAAGGTAAATGTTTTATCTCCGAGATAGAGTGTGAATATTCAAACTCAGCACTTTCCTTCATAATCCATACTGTTATTTGACCATTGCCCGGTAATAAAAGACACAGAATACATTCGATTGATGTACAATTTTTGATTGTAACACCAATATTTGCCAGTTGGGTGTTAAACCTTCGTCAAGCTATACCATTAAACACGATCTCACGTCATGTTTATTCTTTTGATCCTGGGGTTGATTTCAACGTATAAAGTCACTTTTAAAGGGGCAAGTATTGTCGGATGAAAGTTGATTTATACAAAAATATACGTCTTTACGCGTGTCGCCGAGGGTGTTTTGATGATCTCCGAAAAAAAATCAAAGGGCCAATCGGGCCGAGCGATGAATCAAATTGGCCCTGTATCCGTTCGTAGTAGCCGGCTTAAATCGAAAATTAAATTTGACTTAATGGGCATAAAGTAAAATTAATTTCCTCCTGGAAATTGCCTGCATAAACATTCCGACCCCGAGCTTCTGACGCCCTGGTTAATTAGAATGAACGATTTAATTTTCATGCCGCCCCCGGACCCGTCTTCGCCGTTTCCGTTCCGGCCCTTCAACCATCCGAATTGGTTACCATCGGAGAATTGGTGGTGTAGGGGCGGGGTAAAAGGTCCGCCGGGCATCGCTACAGAGTCATGTTTGATAGTGATAATAAGAATAAGTAATACATTCAAAAGTTTCGTACCATGGGTGAAAGCCCGATCCATTTGGTCATTGGTCTGTCAGAGATTTGGGATGGTTTATCACATATCACGGCAGTTTGGTTTTAGATACAAAACGGTTATATAACAAACAACACTAGTAGTCGATGTTAGATATGAATAGAGCCAACCATAATCAGCGATAGTTACACTCCAGATATCGCGATAGTTTAGAGTATCGTTGGTTATAGATGTTTATTCATCAGATATCAAGACAGTTTGAGTTATCGTTGGGTACAGATGGCAACACACCAAATATCAACGAAGTTTGTGCTTTGATGGGGTTAGAGATATTTCAAATATCAAAAGTTGGTTGTTTAGAGCTGGTTACATATCAGATTTCAAATATATTTAAGTTGTGGTTGGTTAAAGGTGGTTACAAATCAGATATCATAACGGTTTAGGTTGTGATTGGTTGAAGACAGTTATGCATCAGATATCACGACAGTTTGAGTTATGCTTGGTTTAAGATCATTATATATTAGCTAGCATAAATGTTTGAGTTATGGTTGGTTAGAGATGGTTATGCATCATATATCATAGAGGTTTGAGTTATTTGGATAGAGAAGGCAACACACCAGATATCGAAGATGTTTGTGCTATGGTTGGCTAGAGATGGTTCGTATCAGATATCAAAAAGGTTTAAGTTTGAGTTATAGTTGATAGAGATATTTCAAATATATTCACGTTGGTCTTGGTTAGAGATGGTAACACACCAGATGTCACAAATTTTAATTTTGATTTATAGTTGGTTAGGGATATTTCAAACCAGATTTCAAGTGTATTTAGGTTGTGGTTGTAGTTTGGTATAGTTGGTTATGCATCAGATATCACGATCGCTTGAGTTATTAGGTTAGATGGCAACACACCAGATATCAAAGATGTTTGTGCTATGGTGGGTTAGAGATATTTCAAATATAAAAGGTTGGTTGTTTAGAGATGGTTAAATATCAGATTTCAAATATATTTAAGTTGTCGTTGGTTAGACGTGGTTACAAACCAGATATCATAGAAGTTTGGGTTGTGATTGGTTGAAGACGGTTATGCATCAGCTATCACGACAGTTTGAGTTATGCTTGGTTTGAGATCATTATATATTAGCTAGCATAAATGTTTGAGTTATGGTTGGTTAGAGATGGTTATGCATCATATATCATAGAGGTTTGAGTTAAGCTTGGTTTGAGATCATTATATATTAGTTAGCATAAATGTTTGAGTTATAGTTGGTTAGAGATGGAAACACACCAGATGTCAAAGATGTCTGTACTTTGGTTGGTTAGAGATGGTACGTATCAGATATCAAAAAGGTTTAAGTTTCAGTTATAGTTGATAGAGATATTTCAAATATATTTAGGTTGTGCTTGGTTAGAGATGGCAACACACCAGTTTGGGTTATGGTTGTTTAGAGATGGTTACATAACAGATTTAAGATTTAGGTTGTGATTAGATAGAGGTGGTTACAAATCAGATATCGTAAAGGCTTGGGTTGTAGTTCGTTAGAGATGGTTAGGCATCAGTTATCCGGACAGTTTGAGTATACTTAGTTTGAGATCGTTACGTATCAGGTAGCATAAATGTTTGAGATGGTTTTGCATCAGATATCACAACAGTTTGAGTTATCGTTGGATACTGATGGCAACACACAAGATATCAAAGATCTTGTGATATGGTTGGTTAAAGATATTTCAAACCAGATTTCAAGTATATTTAGGTTGTGGTAAATTATATTTGGTTACACATCAGATATCGTAAAGGTTTGGGTTGAGGTTGTTTAGAGATGGTTATGCATCAGATATTACGACAGTTTGAGGTACGGTTGGTTTGAGATTATTACACGTCAACTAGCATAATTGTTTGAGTATGGTTGGTTTCAGATGGTTATGAATTAGATATAAATGTTGTTTGGTTGTAGTTGATTAGAGATAGTTATGAATCAGTTATCATGACAGTTTAAGTTAAAGTTGATCTGGGATTATTTCACATCTACAAGATCTACAAGCATAAATGTTTGGGTTATGGTTAGTTAGGGATGGTTATTCATCAGATATCACGACAGTTAAACCTATGATTCATTAAAGATTATTACGTATCAGCTAGCATACATGTTTGAGTTATGGTCGTTTTGGGATGGTTATTCATCAGATATTAAAGAGGTTTGGGTTGTACTTTGTTAGAGATGGTTATGCATCAGCTACCCCTATAGTTGAGGTTATGGTCGGTTAAATAGTGTTTGCAATAATTACAATCCCATCTTTTTGGTTACAGATATTGAGATCTATACATCAATGCGAGATTGTTTTAATTAGGTTTGATGAGGCTTCTTACAAGCCAAACACGTGAATATAGACCGACTATCACCTTACAGATCTGAAGATGTGGAAATGTTGCTTTGTAGTTGATAAAGGAAATCCTTCTAAAAGTATTTCCTTGAACAATTAGTTAATATGTTTATACTTACAAATTGGACATGACTTATCGTTGTTTTAATTATCGTTTACAAAATTTTCTGTTTATTCAAAATACTTCCGTATTGCAAAGTCCGTCCGGTATTGCAGTACAAAACTGCGTTCGGTGTTGTTTTTATTACTCCCGACACGGTTCGATTGTTAGGGGAGGAACTTCTCTGAAATAATTTTGAAACAGGGATAAACCCTCTGGCAACTTGCAACTTTTGAAAACGATGGTTCGTACATCAAAAATTCACGCGCCCCCTCCGAAACTTTTGTGGCGCTCTTTACTTACAAATTGAATCAATTTAGGGGTCGTGAGGTCGCGATAGCTTTCCATTGTAAACCTTTATAATAAGGGGTCGGTGATTATTTTTTTCCATAACTGGTCCACAATCAAGGAACAGGTGTTTCCCGAGTGTAATTCTCGTCGTCGGGATAACAACCCTTCTTCCAACCCCTTGGCAACCCCCTCCCCCGTAGAAATACGGGATTACGTGGGTAAAACGCTAAATAGTCGTAATGTGGCATTATAATGCCAACAGTTCCGCCTCGCGTAGGACTTAGCCGAGCGGCATACGAGATTAAGTTCTTGACGGGGGGGGGTTGAGTTTCATGCTCGGCTTCAATATTGTTCAAGTTTCAATAGATGCCCGTTCGAAAACTTTAAAATGGCCTTTGACAATTCTAACAATGCAGGATATAACAAAATAAAATCTAAAAGAAAGAAAATATTTTGGTTTCAAAATAACGACCAATATCATAACAAAAAAACAACAACACTGGAATAAACATTCTTTTAAAAAGTATATATGTATATATAAATTAAATATATCATTAATACATAAAGATTTCGGTTAATTAATTCTTTAAACATGTATAAGTTGTTCACATCGTACATTTTTCTTTGCCCAATTTTTGCAAGGCCAAGGCTGTAGATGCATGATAGAATGAAACACTAGGTCTAAGGGTGTACCTAATTTGTGTATTTTAAAAAGACCATAAATCTTAGATGGATCATTATTGGGGGGTCATAAAAATAAATACATTCGATACAAATACATATAAAACATTAAGAGTCTATACATATAAAAAATATATTTACGCTTCTCATTTAAATTCATTTGAAATTTTGTTCCGTGACGTCACTGATAGACTGGCTGATACTTTCCTATCGTGACGTCATTAACAGGCGTGCCTTATATGTTCGACATTGCGTCCTATTGGCGTTACTAATGGACGGCGTGACGCGTTGGACATTTTCACATATTCATGTTTTCACTTCGGTCTCGGTACTTCAGTAATGGACGTCTTTTACGTTAGACATTTTTTGTTACGTGAAGTCGTGTCAAACGTTCGACACTTCGTCTCGTGATGTCACTAATGGTCGTGTCTGACACGTTCGATACTTTCGTCTCGTGATGTCACTAATTGTCGTGTCTCACACGTTCGACACTTTCGTCTCGTGATGTCACTATTGAACGTGTCTCACACGTTCGACACTTTCGTCTTCTGACGTCACTAATGGTTGTGTCTCAGACGTTCGACACTTTCGTCTCGTGACGTCACTAATGGACGTGTCTCACACGTTCGACACTTTCGTCTCGTGACGTCACTAATGGACGTGTCTGACACGTTCGACACTTTCGTCTTCTGACGTCACTAATGGTTGTGTCTCAGACGTTCGACACTTTCATCAGTCATGTCACTATGGTTGTGTCTCACGCGTTCGACATTTTCGTCTTGTGACGTCTCTAATAGCCGTGTCTCACACGTTAGACTCGTTCATCTCGTCTCGTCGCTAATGGACGTATACACACATTCGACAATTTCGTCTGGTCTTGACGCTAGTGGACGTATCTCAAACGTGATAGTTCGTCTTGATACGTAAATAATGAACGAGTTTCGTGCGAAAGACATTTCATTTTTATGATGTCTCTAAGGACCTATCTCCCAGTGACGTCACTGTCTCGCGCGTTTGCAATTTTCACCGCGAGACATCACTAATGGACGTGTTTCACATGATAAGACATTTTGCCTCGTGAAGAGATGTCACATGTATGACACATCCGTCTTTTGATGGTAGTAATGGACGTATCTCAAACGTTAGACATTTCTTCTCGACATGTTGTGTCTCACGCGTTTGACATCTTTATCTCGTGAGGTCTGTCATGATCGCAACTATCCGAATTGACCACACTTGAGATTTGATCCAACCTCGTCAGATATGTACGAAACGCCCATTAAATTCATTCATTATCGATCAAGTCGAAACTATTAAAGCATATAACATGTCCAAGATTAAACTATTTTTCTTTTCTTAGGAAAAGACTGACTACTTTGGGATTTTGAATATTCAAATTTCCTTTTTAGAAGATACCGAAAGGTGAAAAGACAAAAAGGCCGAACACATTAGTAATCATAGGCGACAGTTTGCTAGTTTTTACTTCGTGTAAACAGAGCCAGCGGGCTTTGTACTCGGACGTTTAAACAATCAACAGAAGACGTGTCGAAACGGAAAATTTGACTGTCTAACAATTAGCAGAGCAAACACAAGTTTCTCAAGGTTCCCAGTTATCCCTTGTCTTATTAATTGACCAATTTGAACTCCCTGTCTTTGTCTCGCGCGTGTCAACATACGGAGGCGCGTTGTTTAGAAATGTGTTAACCGTTCTCAAGAAAAAGGTGGATTTTTTTAATTATTATTATATGGATAATTAAAAGGACGATCGGTGGCAAACAGAAGATTTTTCTTTGAACTGCCCGTGCCAATGTTTTCTGCCGTACTATCGTCGTTTTCAGCGTTTCCCAATGTTTTTGTGCCATGTCCCACTTATTGTTAAAAATTATTGGTAAATTTTTTTTAGAATAATTGATAAAAACGCAGTAAGCATTTTTGTTTTAAACCACGAAAACCATTTTCCGAGTCTAGGGCGTTTGAAAAAAATAGCATTGAAATATGACAAAAAGGAGGGAAAATTCGAAATGTGGGTAAAGTGGGAAGTTGGTCTCCGAGTGTTACGATACCTCAAGTGGTAGAGCAGCGGTGTATTGAGCCGAAGGTCGTGGGTTCGAATCCCGCTCGTTACACTAACTTTTTCATTTCAACCAATACCTTACATAAAGATTTTTTAAAATAGGTTATACTCTTTTAATGCACCTATATAAAGAGACTGCGATCAAACGTGATAAGATCGCATCGGTAAGAATCAATTCTTTTTTTAATATCGGTCATTGGTGGACCCTAAAGAGTTTGTTGGAACACGACACCTGAGATTCGAGACCAAAATCTGGTAGATCCAAATTATACTTCGTCGCAAAATAGTTGAATTTTCTCACTTAAACAAGTGCATTGTTGAAAAATAATTGCCGGACATTAATTAATATCTAACTAAGTAAATAATGTGTAAATTTCAATGAAAATCGTAGATCTGATAAAACTCCCATAAGATTTGGTTGAAATTTTCAAATTGAACAAAAGTAAAACGCAGTTTCCTCATGTAATTTTTTTTGGGGGGGGGGGGTTACGCTGGCATATTACCCATGAAGTTTTCTATTTTCATTTTGCTGTCGAGCGGGATCGGCCGACCAGGAGCAGGTCCCCGCCGCGCGCTCTCACCACTCATTCAGCTCCATTATCTTCTGATCTTCTAAATTTTCATGGTTGAAGATAAAAAGAAACGTTTATCGACTTTAGAAATCCATAGATTATGTTGAAAGCTGATGGATTGTTGCTTATTAGAACAGATTCTAAATTTATTAGTTTGGAAATGTTTGGGACTTTGCTCAGATTTTTTAGCAGTTTGTCTCTTTCATTTTCGTATTCTGGACATTCAAAAATTATGTGGGAAGGATTTGAAGGGCAATCGCAAGTGGGACAGTTCGGAGACGATGCCAAACCGATTCTCTTCTTGTAGCTACCCCATAGGCCATGATTTGTCTTCAGTCTAAAAATAGTAGAATAGAACTCCTTTGACATTCCTTCTGGGCTATCGCCTTCCGAAAACCATGGTTTTTTCTTGAGCTCAGGGAACAGTGACCTGTAATAATTGCCAACATTTGATGCGTTGTATTTTTCTTGCCACAGATTTCTACAAAACTTTTTGGAAAAGTTTTTCCCGTCATCTTTAGGAATTTTTATGTCAAGGGTTGGACCTGATGTTGCAGCCTCCTTTGCAAGTGCGTCCACCGTTTCATTTTGCCATAACTCTGCATGCCCTTTCATCCAACACAATGCCACCCTTTTTCCCATGATTTTTGTCTCAAGCATTTTCCTCCAGATTTGGGCAAAAATATAGTTTCTGCATTTATATTCTGGGGTAATGTTATTTATCCTTTCTACAATGCTTCGACAGTCTGTGAGGATGTAAATATTAATAAAATCCAATATATTTCGTGGTTCAATTGATCAAATAACTTCTTTCAATTAATTAATCTTTATGTAAGGTATGGTTGAAATGAAAAAGCTATTGTCACGGGAGGGATTCGAACCCACGACCGTCGGCTCAATACGCCGTTGTTCTAACCACTAGAGCTATCGTGACATTGATCCACTCGGATACCAACTCCCCGTCTCAATCTACCTTTCAAATTTCCCCACCTTTTTTTGCCATTTTTCAAATGTCGAGTAATAAAGATTCGATTCTCGTCGACAAATGAAATGGCCACGGAGAGCTTTAATGAAGATATACTTCATTTTACATATTAATAAAATCCATTAGATTTCGTGGTCCGATTGGCCAAATAACTTCTTTCAATTAATTAATCATTATGTAAGGTATTGGTTGAAAAATGGAGAGAAAATTGGAAAGGTAGATTGAGATGGGGAGTTGGTGTGAGTGTGGATCGAAGTCACGATAGATCAAATGGTTAGAGCAACGGCGTATTGAGCCGAAGGTCGTGGGTTCGAATCCCACTCGTGACACTAGCTTTTTCATTTCAACCATTGCCTTAAGATTAAGTAAATTTATAATCTTGGAAAGTAATACAATTCTCGGAATGTATTTCATTCTATTTGTTTTCCTTCACCTGATAAATCAGTTAGTCCGCAATAGCAAAATACTAATTAATATTATGTCATGTGAAATATCTTTTGTTTAGTAGAAAAATCATCATCTCTTTCATCTCGATTATCAAGTTTTGAGCGATTAAATAGGTTTGTTTTGTAGATTTATCGACCAACTTATACAGATTTGTTTTAGTTATCAGGGTTGTGGCCTAAGAAAGATATTTTTAATTTGAAATCTTCTCCTAGCTTTCGGCAATTTATTCTACCTTCTTCAGGGCTCTACGAAAGATTATATTATACATTTTTAATTTTTGCCAATTTAACATAAAATATATTTAAGAACAAGGCACACATTTTTTACTGATTTTTGGTCAGAAGTATATAACCTTAAATTATTTTTATGATAATACTGAATACATTTTCACTTTCTTCTTTACGTTTCCAACTAGGAAATGGCTAGACTAATTTATACAAATATCACAGACAGTAAAAAGCGTGTCAAAAAAACAACAATGACAAGCGTGAGGTTTCTCCCTGGTACTGCTAGAAGATCACTGTACAGGATATAAATCGTTCCTCAGAGAAACCTCACGCTAGTCATTTTTGTTTTTATTTACAAGCTTTTTACAGTATTAAAAATCTAAACGAGTTATTTTCAAAATTGCCCCCCTTAAAATTCAAATTGCCCCCCTGTGGGCCCCACATTGGGAAGCACTGGTCATTTTATATTTTACTTCATTTCTCCCACAAAATGTATTCAATCGGTTATTTTGTTTATTGTAATATTTTATAGTTAAATTTTGGTCTTGGATGGTGGTAATGAATCAAAGGAGGGGAAATAAGGAAGTTTGAACAGTTTGGAACTATATCGAACGTGTTGGAGGCATTAAAGTGATTTCTGCCCTAGTGTCGTGAGAATATTATTTATGGGAACATTCATGTCGTAAATGATATTACAAGAGGCTTAGGGACGGTGTTATTTATTGGCGAAACGTTAACACGCTCTGCTTCATTTTCGCGAAGGTTGGATTCAAGGATTGAAGACGTTCGGCGGGTTAACGCTTTGTTGGCCGGCACCCTCCTCCGACTTTTCCGGTGTGTTTTCCAAGAGGGTCGATTCGTATTCTTCGGCCGACTGCGAATGAGATTGATAACAATCCCGTGGGACTGTCCGATGAATACCAAGGCACCCGGTTCGAGGTTTCCTCCTGTCAACCCTTTGAACACCCCTGAATTATTCAAATCGCGCGGATCCCCTTTCCGACCGGCTCAACGTGTTTTTCAACAGGCGGCGCGTACCAAAATGGGGTGCCTTGTTACAGCAAAAAAAGTAGAAGTTTTCCCGTGGAAAACAATAACAGGGATCACGCTTGTCTGATGGAGCGGTCATGTCAAAAACTTTTTTAAAACTGATCCGTATTGACGTACCGATATCCAGTTTTTTCTATTTTCGAGGAAATTTGTTCATTAAAACAGGTTGCTTGGAAACTTGCGGAAAAAAAATCTTCACGAAAATGACGGTACTAGAAGCACAGTCCGATGTGTGGAATTGACTCGTAGAAGGTACTATTGATTTCCAATCGCTTTGTTCCATGCCATAATGCATCCAAAAATGTACCATTACAAACATAAAAAGAACAGAAAATTCTGATTATTGGCCTTCTATATTAATACATAATTAAAATGTAGAGTGTATCATTTCAATTTTCATGTGGTTGCACTAGTCAAAACTCAGAATATTTACTTCCTTCAACTCGTTAGATGAACGGGACGAATATATCAAATGTGTGAATCGCCCATTAGTGACGTCTCGATACGAAAATGTCAAACGTGCGAGACACGTCCGTAGTGACGTCACAAGACGAAGGTGTCGAACGTGTGACATGACATCACGAGAGAAAAAAATGCTTAACGTGTGAGACATGTCCTACAGTGTACTGAGAAAAAATGTAAAAGGTGGGAGACACTTCTTTAGTGCAGTCTCAGGACAAATGTGTCCAACGTGTGACATGACATCACGATAGAAAAAACGACTAACGTGTGAGACAAAAATGTGAAAGGTGGGAGACACTTCTTTAGTGCCGTCTCAGGACAAAGGTATCGAATGTGTGACATGACATCACGAGAGAAAAAAATTCTTAACATGCCCTACAGTGACATATTGAGAAAAAATGTAAAAGGTGGGATTCATTTCTTTAGTGCCGTCTCAGGACGAAAGTGTCGAACGTCTGACATGACACCACGATAGAAAAAACGACTAACGCGTGTGACAAAAATCTGAAAGGTGGGGTACATTTCTTTAGTGTCATCTCGGGACAAAAGTGTCGAACGTGTGACATAACATCACGAGAGAAAAAATGCCTAACTTGTGAGAGATGTGGTATTATTGACATATTGAGACCAAAATGTGAAAGGTGGGAGACACTTCTTTAGTGCCGTCTCAGGACGTAGGTGCCGAACGTGAGATATGACGTCACGTCTATCGTGTGAGACAAGCCCATTAGTGGCCGTCACAAGACAAAAGTGTCGAACGTGTATCACCTCATCAGTGACGTCACGCGGCGAAAGTGTCGAACACGTGAAACTCGTCAATGAGCGAAGCCAGCAGACACGTGAGACATGACACGAAAGGGAGAACGTTTGATACACGTTATTGGTGGCATATCGAGATTATAACGTCAAAGGCGAGAGACCCAATAAAACAATGTCGAACGCGCGAAAGTCAGATATTAATGTCTTTAGAATATCAAGCTGTCCTTGACAGTGTTGGACACGTCCATTAGTGGCGTCACTTAAACGAAAATGTTAAATGACATGACACCATGAGACACAAACATACTAACGTTGAGACATGTTTATTAGTGACATCAGAAGACGAAAGCGTCGAACATTAGTGTGTGTCATTAGTGATATCACGAGTCGAATTTGTCGCAGATGAAAAACGACGATAGTAGACACTTCAAACATTGGACACCTCCATTACTGACATCACAAGATATAAGTTTCGAACGTGCGACATGACGTAAATGTCCCAAGTAAGCGAGAAGTGCATTAATGACGATTCGATACGAAATTGTCTCATGTGGAATACTTTTCCTAGTGACATCAATATATAAATATGTGACGTCATTAAACGAATATGTGCCCAGTGTGTATTAGTCAATACTGAATATATAATTTGCATCGCGTTGTTTTATGGTTATAAATACAAAGCGGGTTTTTTAAATTCGGCCTTTTTAATAAGATTGTGGACAATTTTTTATCTTGGACTATGGTGTTTTGGTTAACTACATACCAGTCTAATTATTTAAATGGCTAATTGATATATCTGTCGTGCATCATTCATTTATTGATCAGTTATTAACCTAACCACTTCTGATGTATCGTTACTGAAGAAATTGACTTTTAAAAGTTAGTATCATGCGGGCGCGGTAGGGTGAACCGCAGTCATTGGCTTTTCCGTTTCATTCGCCTCGGCAGACGTTTGAGCGATTGGCTTTCGAAAATTGGCCCCGGCTGAAGTTCATCAATCTTAATTTGTAATTTGACCCGGCGGAAATTACGAATCGAGCCAGCTTTGCGTTTCTGACCCGCGGTTAGCCAATCATCGGAACGAACCGTCCCGAAAAGGCTTTGGACCTTCCCGCACCGGCCAAAAGGCGGTTTTAACCCTCGGTTGTCCCTATAATTATTCGTTTTTTATATTTTAGAATTTCCTTTAATTGGAATTCATTGTACGACCCCGTTTTACCTTTTCAACCCTTTAGAATGGATTTAAAAAAATTATCACAAAGTGATCGAGAAAATACAAAGCAACATAAACCCCTGCATCATTATTCTCTTCCGAAATGAAGTTAAGAGAAACTCAAATGTCAATGAAAACAACCGATTTTGATGTTTTGGGAGATCGTCAGTTTACATGAAAAGTTCTGTTCGGCATTTCGTTTTCACGGGTCCTGGCATTTTTATATTTTGATTTGTTAGGCACACAAACGGCTGCGAGCTTCTGTCGAGTCTAACAAGGCCATTAGGACAGTCCTGCGAAGCGTAAAAATAACCGTTCGAATTACACGTACGACCCTTGTATAAATCAACCCCTATGGAGAAAAGATAGGTTAAATTTTTTTTAAACAGTAAAATCCCCTTTAACCAATGGGGCAGATTATTCAAATTTCATTTGTATCATCCTCATTTGTCATGAAAAACATAAAACCCGAATCATATTACACAATGTAACAACACCCCAAACACACCTTAATCTGACTGACGAACAGTACCAACATTAAGTGGTTTCGAATTATTTAATCATAAAAGATTTGCCATAGTGTCAGGGAACGTTTTCTCACCCTTGATATTTTCCCTCTACGATTTATTATTATTTTTAACAGGCCCCGTTAGAATTTGTTCAATTTGCACAATTTGCCGTTATTGCCGGCTTCGGGGTCCCGTTTTATTATTAACGCCGGGGAATAACAGGCGTCCTGTGGGAGCAGAGCGTAAAGAAAACCCCTGATGAACCTTTGAAGTATTAAACTACCCGGGTCCCGTACTTAATTAGTTTAAAATGACGACCCAGGAGCCCCGGAGCAAGGGGTACTTTTCGGAAACAGTGCCAAGCGCCTGGAAGGTGGGTGTTTTAACGTTAAATATATATTTTTTTATTGTTCTTTATATTTTTTCTCGTCTTCTATCTTCATACAGAAGAGTGTAATTTCTCCGGAGAAAATTGCGCAGTGATGATGACGGATGGCTTGATCGATGACAAAGCGTTGCGAAACTATACTTGAATATTAGCTGAACCTTAAATCCCTATTTGGCTAAAAGCCCCCCCGTGTCAGTTTGATAAAGTGATCGTCTAGGGATTTAGATCAAAGGTACGAGAATCCCTCGCCGGATTCCGTTCAAATTCCGACCGTGAAGAGATAAACTGAGTTATTAATATTTCAGACGGATTTTGCCGGTATAAATTAAGTTGATTAATTACCCTAATGGGTTCGGAGGAGAAATTACGAGTTTGGCGAATGTTTTTCCTTCTTTGGTCCTTTCCGAGCTCGACTTTATCCAAGCCTTGTAAGCCACGGGACATTTCCGAAGGGCTTCGCCTTTCCACCGGTAGACGGCCTGATTTGCATGACCGGTCTTGGAGATGATGTTCCAACGGTAAAATGCCCCATGTCGACAACTGCCGTTTTATTTAATTAAAGACCGAATTTTTTAACGTCACAATTTATTCAAATTGACCTATATATAATTTAATTTGATCCGATTTTTTAAAAAATATTTATCTTTGATACGGCCATCGGCTAACGAGGTCCTTTAAGAAGAAAATTAAAACACAAGGCGATAAGCATCTTAACTGATTTTATCTTCAATATTTCCTAACTGAAGTTGCCAAAGTAATCTGTTCAAATCCACTCTACCTAGCGTTTCATAACCGTTAGACAGGAAGATTGCTAATTAACCAATAACCACAGCTTTAACGTGTAGTTGGCTCTCGGATAAATTTTGGTTGGTAACTTTTCGATAATCAAACTCTAAACAACACTATAGTTTCGATCAGAGGTACTTATGAAAGATTTAGTGATGTTTAAGGTTGGCTAAACATCCGATATCACGTCAGTGTCGGTCTAGGGATGGTTATAAATGGCTTAGTGAGGGTTAAAAGTATTTACACCGTACACATTTTTAGTTAAAGATGGAAAGCAATGGTTTGATCATGTTCAAGAATGGTGCAACTTGAAACATCACATCAATTTTAAACTAGAGATGGATTTTAATGGAAATAAGATTATTAAGGATAGTTAAACTCGAAGTATGACAGTATTTTTAGGTTAGACATGGTTAGAAATGGTTTATTGATTGAGAAAAATGGTGGAACTTGAGACATCACGTAAATTTCAACCTAGAAATGGATTTTAATGGTTAAAGATGATTAAGGATAGTTAAACTCTAGGTATGACAGTATTTTTCGGTTAGACATGGTTAGAAATGGTTTAGTCATGTTTACAAATGGTTAAACTTGAGACATCAAATAAATTTCAACTTGTGGATGGTTTTTAATGGATGTATGGTTATGAAAGATAGTTAAACTCTAGGTATGACAGTATTTTTGGGTTAAACATGGTGTATTGATTGTTAAAAACGATGAAACTTGAGACATCAAATTAGTTTCAACTGTGGATGGTTTTTAATGGATATATGGTTATTAAGGATAGTTAAATTCTAGGTATGTCAGTATTTTTGGATTATACTTAGTTGGAAATGGTTTATTGATTGTTAAAGATGGTGAAACTTGAGACATCACGTAAGTTCCAACCTAGGGATGTTTTTTAGTGGCTTTAAGATGATTAACGATAGTTGAACTCAAAGTATGACAATATTTTTGGGCGAAACATGGTTAAAAATGGTTTGTTGATTGTGAAAAATCGTGAAATTTGAGACATCACGTCAATTTCAATCTAGGGATGTATTTTAATGGTTATATAACGATAGTTAATAAATTCTACGTGTGACAGTATTCTTAGGTGAGACATGGTTAGAAATGATTTGTTGATTGTTAAAAATGTTAAAATTGGTAAAATAAGAATGGTATTTAATGGTTATAAGATGGTTAAGGATTGTTAAACTCGATGTATGACAGTGTTTTTGGGTTAGACATGGTTAGAAAATATTTATTAATGATTAAGATGGGTTGAAGTCTAAATTCACCTCAGTTTTGGTCAAGAGTTGTTGATGAATGATTTAGTGATGGTTAAGCTGTAAAACTTGGTAAAACTTTAAAGTCTACTACAGTTTTAGGTTAAGGATGGTTAAAAATGGTTTAGTGGCAGTCAAGATCAGTTAAACTATTGATATCTTCGCTGGTTTGGTTTAGGGATGGTTACGAATAATTTGGTGATGGTTAAGTATAGTAAAACCAAGACACCACGTTAGTTTCAGTCTAGGGATGTTTTTAAGGTTTAGTGATAGTTGAAGTTGGTTAAAGTCCAAAAATTATGACAATTTTAAACCAAGGATGGTTACGACTAGTTTAGCTATGGTTAAGGACGGTTGAACGCATACAACTTCATAAATGTCGGTCTAGGAATGTTTAGAAATGGTTTTTGATTATTAAGAATGGCTGAAGTTTAAAATTCAGGTCAATTTTGGTCTAGAAGTGTTAATGAATCATTTAGCGACGGTTAGAGATGGTTAAACTGCAAAATTAGTCTATAGCATAGTCTATAGACGTCCTGCATCAGGTTCTCAACTACTGGAGAGGCATCGAGTACAAAGGCGACTATTCATGGGCACTTGAACAGTAGGGGGTGTCCTATTCACAGATGAGTGTCGGTACGGTTTGTGGCAATAAGATGACCGTGTGTGGAACTCTTTGCGTTGTACCATGCGTGTATTATAGCATTTTGAAAGATGGACGTCTGGGATGTCATTGTCTGGGGTCGTCCTCACCCGTACCAAACTGATATTCATGCAGAATGGATATTTTACTGCGCTAAGTAACATTGAGTAAGTTCTTCTGGAAACTGTGGCCCCATGGCGTTTTCCTGATTTGAGTTCCTGAGTTATTAAGAGCAATAAATCGGTAATTAAATTTGAATCTATGACGAAATGATTTTTCTGTTGATGACTACTAAATGATGGAAGAGAAGCGCGGCAGCCGAGTGATTAAGGCGTCAGATTCTCGCTAGTAGAACCCGAGGTTGTGGGTTCGATTCCATCATCTCCTCTGGATTTTTTTCCGACGTCTAAGGAGAACAGTGACCTCAATTGAAAGAAATTGACACGGCACTCATCAATTGATGGTCTGGTGCGGGATCGGATCTCAGCGACCCTGCATTTGGTCCCATCCTTCAAAAACCAGTTCTTCCATTGAAGAACACCGGCGGCTCAAATTCACACGCGTGTTGCGAGCCCCCCCCCAAAAAAAAAGAATCTAGGAATAAAGTAGTTTTTTTATATCGTACAATTTATTTTACATTAAAATAAGTAATTAACAGCAAAACACGAGTGTCCGATTTTCTCTGTGTCTTTGAGTCTATATTGGAATGCAACAGGTGGCTGGAGACACTAAACTCGATGGACATTTCATGTTTGACGTTAAGTGTTGAGCACCATTCTTCAGAAAAATACCACGTGTGTACTTTATGTGCTGAACGTGCCCGAGCACAATCAAACTACTGATTCCTCGATGTATAATCCTGTGCCACAACGCCCAGATTTGTCGGACGCCTCGCGGTTAGTTTTACACTAGAAAGTCGCCCAGTTATGCAATTCTCCAGTGTATTTAATTATAGTTTTCCTCCGTCTGAAATGAGGGGAGGGGTCGAAATTAATTATAATTCTGATCGATCCCGATCGGTGGCGATGGCCCGATTTAATTAAATATGTAAAACGACCTTTGACGGATATTAACGACCGGTGAAAATCCAATTAAAACGGCCGATTCGTTCGCAAGTGTGCCTTTTTTCACAACGGTTTTTATAGAGATTGTTGCTTTGAATAAAAAAATTGATAATATTCCCGCAAATTTAGGGAACAATAATTAAACCAATCAAATATTCTTTTTTCCGACAATGTTTGACTTACAGCCCCTTTGAAATTTACAGACAATCCTATTTCGTTAATCAGACACAAATAAACTCTCTTCAGTGTCTTTCCCATTCAAAAACCTAATTTTTGTTCAACAATTGACAAGCTTACATTTCGAAATAAAAAGAATCAAATTAAAGTTCGTTTCTTTCCTAATTATATGTGGAAAACGGAGTTGTTTTGGGGTGAGTGTCTGACGTCTGGAGAGTAGAAATAAGTCAGTAGGGAGAATGGAGTGGGTTCAACCCTGCCCCGGGGAATTTCTGGTACTCTGGGGTGAGTGTCTGACGTCTTGAGAGTAAAAGTAAGTCATTAGCGAGAGTAGAGAGGGTTCAACCCCGCCACGAGGAATTTCGGACAATCTGGGAGTGAGTGTCTGACGTCTGGAGTGTAAAAGTAAGTCATTAGCGAGAATGGAATGGGTTCAACCCCGCCCCGAGGAATTTCGGCTAATATGGGAGTGAGATTCGGACGCTAGGAGAGTCTACACTAACCTCCTCATTATGCCCTTAGGATCAGAATAATTTTGGGTCCAAATACTCTAATCGACGTACCTCCTTCATTCCTATCTTTCCAAGTTTTGATTTCTGTCAGTCTTATCAACGCCTTAGTTGGACATCATCTAATTCAATTCAATTTACCTCAAGAGACTATAGCTATCTTCATAATCTGAGAAGTACTGTACGTTGGATTTCATTCTGCGCACATGAGGATCTGGATCTTCTTGGCATCCTTATAGGAAAAGGAGGAAAAGTAAAGCACCTAGTTATCTCCACATGAATGGCCATGGCCCACCTCTATCTGAGCTTTTTTTAGACAAAGCCAGTTCTATTGGAAGGTCTTTTCAAGAGAGAAGCATGTCAAAGTTCCTTGTAATTCGAGAAGCGCATATATGGCCATCTAATTTCTTTTCCAATGTCGAAATGTTAAAGTATAGCAGAACCCTGGCAAATTTGAGTAATTTTGTCAAGCCTTTATAAAAAATTTGCCAGTTAAAATAGAAAAACGATCATATAAATTTTATCGGTTACCTTTTTCGTATAATAATGGGGGAAAACTTTTCCCCTTCACTTACAGCGTCTTGTCAGACGTGTGTTTTCTCTTGTTGCAAGATGTCAATTTTTGCGGTTCGTGTCCGGTAGCGTGGGGTCGTGTCCTCCGCCCCGTGACCCCGGACGGACGTCATGACACGTTCCAATAAGGCAGTCAAGTCCCTGGGATCGGCTCCAGGTGTCAAAAAGGAGAGAAATCGATCCGGGACCTGAATCATCTCCGGGTGATGAACACGGCCTTTAACAGTTCCCTCGAGGAAAGCCGGATTTTCTACGTGTCGTGAAACGCTCATGTTGTTATATTGTATTTGATGTTCTTGCCATCTTGGTCATAAACGATTAAAGCCCCCTGGGACACAACTTTCTAATTAGCTTCCTACATGCGCGAGAAGCAATATTGTTCGACCGTTTTGATAGCAGCCTTTTATACGACCACAAAATACAAAATGTATTAGATAAACCATAAACTGCGCTAATACATATCTCAATATCGATCTTTTTGAATCTTAAACAGACCTGCTTAACATGGTACTTCAATTATTGAAAAATGTATCATAAAACTGCGACAAATGTTAGAATAAATTTATTCATTTTTACATTCCCAAAAAAAAAGAATGTTGTTGCACCATCTGTGCTTCGTCTAAAGTTCCCGATCCGCCATCTGGCGGTGATGCGACTCTGGAAACTTTGGGAGTCAAGTGAGACTAATTCATTTGGCATTTTACTTGAAAACATCATCTGACAACAAATCGGCTGTAAAACCGAGTTAAAAAGAGGAAAACGGCTTAATTTTTTTTTAACTTGGAGCTTATTTTGGCCGGTTCAGATCGCCTGTCCACTTTTCCAAACCAAGGTCGGGGCAAAATATTCCCTCGGGATGATTAACCGTTCAATTTGATCGACACTCGTAACTAACCGCTTTTTCATTAACCTGTTTCTTAAAAATGAGAAAGTTTTGAAATAATGAGAAAGACACAGTCCCCAAAGGGATGAGTGACGATGATTTTCGAGTCTTTACAGGGTCCGTGTGGGCGCGAGGTCGCATTTAAACAGAGTGGATTCACTGATCTCCCTATTTAATAAGATAGCAGACGAGATACGCCCACAGACCGGACGGGGCATATGGTTAAATAACACCTACTGTTATGCCCCTCTGGGTCCCATGGCCGGCAGGGGGATTACGATTGATTCGACCTGTTCACTACCATTAGATTATATAGGCTCATCAGTTGATTAACGCAAACTATAATCAACTCGGGCACGCACGTGACAGAGTGTAAAACTATACCGATTCTGTATAACTACTAAATCTCTCTTTTTTCCCTTTGTGTTTCTTCCTTGCCACTATTCTCTGTCTGTCTGTCTGTCTCTCTCTCCCTCTCTCTCTCTCTTTCTCACTCTCTCTCTTTCTTTCTCACTCTCTCTGTGTCTGTTCCTCTCTCTCTCTCTCGCACTCTATCTCACTCCCCTCTCTCTCTCTCTCTGTCTCTCTCTCTTGAACCCATCTTGTGGCTAAAACAGGAATCACAGAGTGCCAATTGGGAAAAAAAAAAAAAAAACAGCAATCCATCGGCGAAAATGGAAAGCAAAAAAATACCAATTTTACGATAACCATAATCTAATATCTGAAGATACTTTGGACAGCCAAAGTCACTAATGTGGCTGTATTACAGCGCTTGAATGAAAAGCTAGAAATCCTCCATGCCATAAATGGAATAAAATTACAATATTTTGGACAATCATGCGCAATGAGAAATATCATCTTCTGCAGGTTATCCTTCAAGGAAAAATAGATGGGAAGCGTGGCGCAGGGCGTAGAGGAACATTCTGGCTTAAGAACTTAAGCCAATGGTCCGCCAGTGAACACAGCTGATCTATTTAAGCGGCCCATAGACGATCAATATTACTGCACAATATTTTGGGTTGTGCAATTTAATTGATCGTGTGTAGACGATATTGAAAGTTTGTGAGATACATTGCATGATTGACGAAAAGTTGAAAATATATTGTACAACCTGGAAAATATTGCACAGTCTGTTGGCATTATTGCGCAATATCAGTCAGTTTGTGAAGTATCAACAAGTGGAAAATATTGCACAAACTTCAATATCGCCTTCGAACTATTCAAGTTCATCGCGCAAACAAAATTTTGTACAATATTATTGAACGTTAAGGGGCAACCGTCAAATTATTGTGCAATCTATATTGTACAATAATATTGACCGTCTATGGGCCGCTTTAGAATAGCTTTGGATAGAAACCAGTTCAGGCTAGTGATCGCCAATGTTCTACGAGGACATGGCACTTAAAGAAGAAGGAGATAATGTAATCACAAAACGAGAATCAATGAGTACCATTATTTATTTATATAAGCCATCTATTGAAAACAGGAAACAAAGTATGCAATTTTTATTCATAGCAGCAATCTAGTGCCGAAAATAAGTACCAAAGAGTTCCTTCTTTTATTCGTTGAAGCCATCTATTGGCGAAAACAGGAATCAGAGAGTGACATTATTTATTCAAAACAACCACCTCGTGGCGAGAAAAAAGCCATCTATAGGCGAAAACGGAAATCGAAGAGTGCCATTTTTTATTCATGCAGCCGAGTGGCGAAAATACGAATCAAAGGGTACCTTTTTTATTTATACCACCCATCTAGCGGCAAAAACAGAAAGCGAAGAGTGCTTTTGTTTATTAACATAAAGATCTAGTGGCGAAAATAAGAATCAAAGAGTCCCTTTTTTTAATCATACCAACCATCTAGCGGCAAAAACAGAAAGCAAAGAGTACCATGATTTATTTAACGTGGTTATCTATTAGGAAAACAAAATGTTTCGTTTTTTATTCATGCTAACCAACTAGCCGCAAAAAGAGAAAGCAAAGAGTGCTTTTGTTTATTAAAATAGCGATCTAATGGCGAAAATAAGAATCAAAGAGTCCCTTTTTTTATTCATACCAGCCATCTAGCGGCAAAAACAGAAAGCAAAGAGTGCTTTTGTTTATTAAAACAGCAATCTAGTGGCGAAAATACGAATCAAAGAGTTCCCTTTTTTATTCATACTGGCCATCTAGCGGCAAAAACAGAAAGCAAAGAGTGCCGTTGTTTATTAAAATAGCGAGCTAGTGGCAAAAATAAGAATCAAAGAGTATCTTTTTTTATTTATACCAGCCATCTATTTGCGAAAACAGGAAGCGAAGAGATTTGTTTAATATGAGGTCTTTCTTCACTTTTACTACTTTTTCCTTTTTTCATTCTCTTTCACTATATCAATCTCTTTATTTGTCAAACTGTAAACACCACAATCTAATATTTTCTCTTTAAAAAAATTGTCAAAGAGAATAGTTCACTTCAAAGTCGGCTATGGTTTGTTTTCTATTTTCAATTAAGTTCGAACCCTGAGTCGGACGTGTTGCAAATGGGCAGCGATCTCCTGAGAGCTTAATGAAAATTCCCTCGCCGTTTCCAACCGGACAAGGAAGCCGTGGGCCGATCAATTAGGATCAGTAATGTAAGTAGATAGGGGTGTATTGATGGTAGGGCAGCTGTGGGAGGGAAAGGTCGTTAGAACAACTCTGTAATCCTTCAGGGTGTGATACATGGCCGTTTTGTGGGGGGCGGGACGGGGTGTAATTAAAAGGGTTGGAAAATATGTTCTTTATCATGAGGCATTAAGGTGAACAAAACACCGGGGGTCAGTTTTACCTCGGGGTACGAAAAAATAACGCGACACGGGTTTTTTTTCGGGACGGCACTTGCCGTTATGCGCAGGAGGGCACGTTTGCCAAAAACTGATCGGCAGGACGTGTCGCGCCGGTTTAATTCCATCCGATATATCGCGACAGCGCATATTTTCCTATTTCATGAATGCAAGCCTCGTATTTAATATTTTAAAAAAAGTTCTTGGCTCTGTGTTTTTAAAGCCCGATGCCATTCCGGACCTGGAATCGAGCCATGTAAGAAGAGAACAGCCTTGTTTAATGACTCATTTCAATAGTCGGTATATAATAGAAAGACATAGTCATAAACTATTGGGAAAAATAACATAAATCAGATCTATAAAGATTATTTCCTTGACGATTCTTACTGGTAGTAAACGAAAAATAGTAAAACGAAAACTGTTCTAATCTTGTGGCAAAAACACAAAGCAAAGAGTGCCAGAGATCAAAAAATAAATGTCGTCATCAGATATGTGACGAAAATGTGAAGCAAAGAGTACCATTTTTAATCAAAGCTTCTACTATCAAAAATAAGGAGCGAAGAATACCAATTTTAAGAACAGCACCATCTAGTGGCGAAAATGTGAATCGAAGAGTGCCATTATTTACTCAAAGGAACCATCTAGTGTCGAAAAAGAAGCAAAGAATGCATTTGAAATTAAAATAGATATAGAATGGCAAAAATTAGAATCCGAGAGTAACGTTTTTTATTCGTAGCAACCAACTATGGGATATTGTCGAAAACCTACTTTTTAAAATTATTCGATGGGGCAATCTATTGGTAAAAACAGGAAGCTAAGAGTACCATTATTAATCAAAGCACCGAAAATAAGGAGCAAAGAATACCAAGTTTAAGAGCAGCACCATCTAGTGAAGAAAATGAGAAGCGAAGAGTGGCATTATGTATTCAAATGAGCCATCTAGTGTTGAAAATAGTAACCAAAGAATGTCAATATTTACCGAAACTCGCAATCTAATAATCCATTTTCTATTCATAGCTGCTATCTAGTAGCGAAAATTTGAAAGCAAGGAGGCAATTTTTAAAACATAGCTGCGATCTAGTAGCAAAAGTTGAAAGCGAAGGGTGCCATTTTCTAATCAAATTCGCTATCTATTGGCGAAAATTGAAAGCAAAGAATACCATTTTTGTCAAATTCGCTCTCTATTTGCGAAAATTGAAAGCAAAGAGTGCCATTTTCTAATCACAGCTGCTATCTAGTAGCAAAAATTGAAAGCAAAGAGCGCCATTTTGTATTCATACCTACTATCTAGTAGCGAAAACTAGAAGCAAAGAGGCCATTATTATTATATTTTTTTTTTAATTATCAAACTCCCTATATAGTAGGGAAAACTGAAAGCAAAGAGGCTATATTGTTTTTATCAAACTCGAAAAATATGCAAAAATTGAAATCGAAGAGTACCATTTTTTATTCATAGCTGCTATCTAGTAGTAGGTAAAATTGAAAGCAGTGAGTGCCATTTTTCTTCAAACTCGCGATCTATTGGCGAAAATTGAAAGCAAAGAGTGCTACTTTTTAATCACAGCTGCTATCTATTAGCAAACAATGAAAGCAAAGCGTGCCATATTCTAATCACAGCTGCTATCTAGTGGCGAAAATTGAAAGCAAAGATTGCCATATTCTAATCATAACTGCTATCTAGTGGCGAAAATTAATAACAAAAAGTGCCATTTTCCATCCATAGCTGCTATCTAGTAGAAAAAATTTAAAGCAAAGAGTGCCATTTTCTAATCGCAGCTGCTATCTCTTCGCAAAAATTGAAAGCAAAAAGGGCCATATTCATAGCTGCTATCTAGTGGCGAAAATTAAAAACAAAGAGTGCCATATTCTAATCATAACTGCTATCTAGTGGCGAAAATTAAAAACAAAGAGTGCCATTTCCCAACCATAGCTGCTACCTAGTAGCAAAATTTCAAAACAAAGAGTTCAATTTTCTAATCGCAGCTGCTATCTCTTCGCAAAAATTGAAACAAAGAGGGCCATATTTATAGCTGCTATCTAGTGGCGAAAATTAAAAACAAAGAGTGCCATATTCTAATCATAACTGCTATCTAGTGGCGAAAATTAAAAACAAAGTGTCATTTTCCATCCATAGCTGCTATCTAGTAGCAAAATTTCAAAGCAAAGAGTGCCATTTTCCAATCATAGCTGCTATCTAGTGGCGAAAATTAAAAACCTAAAATCTGTAGAGAGCTATATCCCTGAAACCATTTGGTCAGATTCTTAGGCAATTATGCGGGTTGCTTTCTAGATGATCCCGTATAAGTTTTCCAAACGAAGCTACACCGCCCACCCACTTGGCAAACTTTTGTTTGGTTATACATTACATTTTATATTTAATGTGCCTTTAAAAAAATACAAACCTATATAGAAATGTATTTTTTGGACTTAATTTGTTGCAAAGAGTTTTATGAACGGTTTTGATTGCTCCTACGCAAGTTTTCCACCTTCGGCATCTCCTCTCGATAAAGGGGGCGCGCACCCCTCTTCGCTACCACCCCGAGGCCGTTTGAATTTCACCGAGTCGAAGTTAAACAATGTATGTAGTTTCTAACTCAATGGGAAAATGGAAACAAGCGTTGAATTTGATTGAAAACAGACCGTGTGTATTTCAGAGGGCACGCCGCCCCGTCCTACCGAAGCGCGTTATTAAATTTCACTTTGTGTGTTTTTTTACGCATCAGTTGTAAATTGTCAATTTCTTTGAATTTGGGAGGAATATTGCAATAACTCGGCCGAAGAGGAAAAAGGGGGCAAAGGTTTTAATACAGACGTCTTGCGTCGTACGAGGAAATAAATACACTTTGACGTATTGTATTGATGCTGGATTTGCAAGTAAAAGATCCGATTATCGAAACATATCTTTCGAGAAATACATCAAGTGTGTTTTTTTTTTTCTAAAGACGAATTGTAAAAAAAAGACTAAGAGAAAAAATTTATACAGTTGTCATATTTTTCTTTTCCTCCTTTACAAATCTCACTCTCTTCTACCTTCTTTTCTTTTATCAGAAAGGGTCCTTGCAAATCTCTAACCTTATCTTTCCCTTGCTTTCGAGGTAGGCCAATGCAAATATTTCTGCTATCCACCGGCAAAAATAGAAAGCCAAAAGTTCCCTTTTCTAATTTCAAATCGCCATAAATTAATGAAAGTACGTACCATTTCATTAATCGTAACTCCTATCCAGTGGCAAAATTTGGAAAGCAGAGTCCTATTTTTAATCAAAATTCAACACCCAGAGATAAGAACAGAGATGAAAGTGTGCATTTTTTTGTCAAGCTTACTGCTGGAGTATTCGAAAAGAAAAGTTTCATGATGACCATCTAGTGTAAAAAAATGTGAACTAAAAGAACTGTTTTACTATTTTAATCAAAATGGTCATCTAGATATGAAAATTGATAGCAAAGAGTACAATTTTAATCAAACTCGCTGCCTATTGGAGAAAATTAAAAGCAAAGAGAGACATTTTTCTATTCATAGCTGCTATCTATTGTAGTAGAGAAGATTGAAACCAAAGAGTGCCATTTTCTATTCATACCTGTTATTAGTAGCGAAAACTAATAGCAAAGAGGCCATTTTTTTTTTTATCAAACTCGCTATCTAGTAGCGAAAAATGAAAGCAAAGAGTGCCATTTTTCAATCATAGCTGCTATCTAGTAGCAAAAATTGATGACAAAGAAGCCTTTTTTTTTATCAAACTCGCTATCTAGTAGCGAAAATTGAAAGCAAACATTGCCATTTTCTAATCATAGCTGTTATCTAGTGGCGAAAATGAAAAACAAAGAGTGCCAATTTCTAATGACAGCTGCTATCTCTTGGCAAAAATTGAAAGGACACAATGCCATTTTCTATTCATACCTGCTATCTAGTTGCGAAAACTAAAAGCAAAGAGCGCCATTTTTTATCAAACCCGCTATCTATTGGCGAAAATTGAAAACAAAGAGCGCCATTTTCTATTCATACCTGTTATCTAGTAGCGAAAACTAAAAGCAAAGAAGCCTTTTTTCTATCAAACTTGCTATCTAGTAGCGAAAATTGAAAGCAAAGATTGCCGTTTTCTAATCATAACTGCTATCTAGTGGCGAAATTTGAAGGCAAAGAGTGCCAATTTCTAATCACAGCTGCTATCTCTTGGCAAAAATTGAAAGCAAAGAGTGCCATTTTCTAATCATATCTGCTAATTAGTGGCGAAAATTAAAAACAAAGAGTGTCATATTCTAATCATTGCGGCTATCTAGTATCAAAAATTGAAATCAAAGTGTACCATCGTCTAATCACAGCTGCTATCTCTTGGCAAAAATTGAAAACAAAGAGGGCCATTTTCTGATGATAGCTGCTATCTAGTAGTGAAAATCGAAAGCAAAGAGCAATTATTTCATCAAACTCATTTTCTTGTGGTAAAAACAGAAGAAATTAAAAACTATCATGTCTGTAAGACATCCATGAAGTGTTTTTTTTCCAAATGTGAAAGGTGAAAAGAGGAAGGAAAAGTTAATATAGCTGTCAAATTGATCTCTTAATTTACAGGTCTCTGAAATGTAGTCTTTTTTCCGTTTCTAAATATTTTTGTTTTATCAGAAAGGGACCTAGGAAATGTCGACTTATCTGTGCGCGAAGCTTGCTTTCGGGGTGGGCCAAGACAAATATTTCCGTTTTGGATTAGGTTCGATCCCAGTTTGTCCAAGCTATTAAACCGAGTCACACCTCTTTAAACACGCCCCGGAACGAGCGCCCTTCATACGCCGAATTTATCCGCAAGAGTTGGTCCTCGCCTGGACCTTTGCCTGGAGAAGTATTGCTACCACTGGAGGGTCGTGGAGTGGCGAGAAACTTTGGACCATAAATTAACTTATTTAGAGGATAAACTCTTATCTGTTTTCCGCGCAATTTCCACCCCCTTTATATATATTTTAACAGAGTTGGTCTTTTCCTACGATCCAGTTTATGTTTTAATTGATTTTATTAATTAAAATTAATATAACATAATTTATATACACAAATCTGCTGATATTTGATCATATATCGCCAATATGAATCGTTAGAAATTTATTGTTTCATGAACACTTCATAATTTCTGGTAAAACAAACCATACTTTAAAATATAACCAATAATTTTCATTTAAAAAAAAATGTTTGAAAAATAACCCTCCTCCTTTTTCAGTCTACCCTCCCCATTCGCCCACCTTTCGGGGGTGTTCCATCACCAGTGCACGTCTAATATCGCCGCCCCCGTCATATATTTTAACTACAGTCCTCACAGTAAATAATAAACCCCGGGAGGGGGTGGGAAAAAACCGGGGAATATAAAGAACGGACGATAAATATCATCGCACCGCCCCCTAGAAGGTCGTCTCGTGTAACACAACTCGAGGGGGATTTTTTCTCTCTCTGCCACTTCAGAAACTTTCCGCCCTTCAGTCAGTGTTGGCAATGTCGGCTGGAAAACTTTCCCCCTGAGAATATTGCTCCTGGCGTAATTCTGGTACACCGGTCGTCAGGAAACAAATTTGACGACCGCGTATTTCATAAAAAATATTTTTAAAAAATATGTTGTACATGATGTCGCTAATATACATACCACCTTCACTACGTAACGTTATTAATTGATGTATCACACTTACATTTGTCTTGTGTACATAGTTCATAGGTTTACACTATTATTAAATCAAAACTCATATGTTCACCTTGTGACGTCGTGATTTAACTAAATTTCATATGTACGACTTGTGGCGTCATTATTTAGCTAAATCTCGTATGTACGACTTGTGACTTAATTATTTAACTAAATCTCATATGTACGACTTGTGACGTCATTATTTAACTAAATCTCGTATGTACGACTTGTGATGTCATTATTTAAACTCAAGATCATATTTACGACTTATGACGTCATAATTTAACTAAATCTCATATGTACGCCTTGTGACGTCATTATTTACTAAATATCATATGTTCGTTTGGTGACGTCCTGATTGGGCCGTCACTAACATTCCCAACTCGTGACAAAATCAATCGGAACTCACTAACTCATTTGCTCACCGTATGAAGTCATTGTTTAACAATCACTAATACGTTTGGAACGTCACATTCTATATTCGTCTTGTGACGTCATTTTTGTGTTTTGCAGCGACGTCTTTATTAAGCTATAGCTCATATGTTCACATTTTGAAGTCACTATTGAACCCACGTCATTGTTGAAACATCACTAATCTGTCCACATCGTGACGTCATTATTTAAATTATCTCTCTCATGTACGTCTTGTTACCTTATTAATGCAACTATTACTCATATGTTCGTGTTGTGACGTCTTGATTGAACCATTACTAATACATCCGGTTATGACAAAATCAAAACCATAAGGAATGATAGGTTACGTTTTCGTCTGGTGACGTCATAATTGAAACTGTCATTTTTATGTTTTGCATGCGACGTCATTATTAAAGTACAGCTCATATGCTCACATTGTGTCGTCACTATTGAACTGTTACTCATAAATTCATCTTGTTACGTCATTATTGAAATATCACTCATCTGTCCCCGTCGTGATGTCATTATTTAAATCTCACATGTCCGTCTTGTGACCTCACTAATGCAACTATTATTCGTATGTTCGTGTTGTGACGTCCTGATTTAACCCAACTATCACTAATATATCCAGATCGTGACAAAATCATTAGAATTATCACATAATTGTTCACCATGTGACGTCGTTATTTAACAGTCAATGATGCGTTTGGGACGTCATTATTGAACCCATAACTCATATAGTCACCTTGTGACATTATTATAAACTATCGGTCATACGTTAACTTTAAGACGTCATTACTGAACTATTAGTGATACGTTACCCTCGCGGCGTCACTAATAGACTCGCTAAAAGACCAAGTGGTCTATTATATTTGAACTTTTACTTTAACAGAGAATATATATCTGCTTTTTGAACAAAACCAAGCCTTGACTACTGTTTGAAATAATAAGCGATGAAAAAGCTTTTGTTGGTACCAACACAAATGCCGCCCCATTACGTTTTTTTCCAGTAGGGTTAAGTCAATTTAAGATAAGGCCTTTAAAAGGAGTTTGGAAAGGTAATGAACATAGGCCGGTCATGATAACGAGTCGGTCGTGAAAGAAGAGGAAACAATAAAAGCTAACGCCGCGGCGGTGAGGATAGTGGGTGCAAGAAGGCAATTCATTCTCAACTAACGCCCTTTTTCTAGCAGGTCGTCGAGGGCGTGGAAGGTTGTAAAACCTAGTTTTTCTCACCCTTTTACTACGCCATTAAAGGGCACTTTCAAAGGCGAGCCGGGCCGGTGAGGAATATCATTTAATGATAGGCATCATTCTAGATTAAACTGTTGCATATTTTATTATAGACAAATTGTGTTTTCCTGTCTCTATTTTTATGACGCTGTTTAAATTTTAGACATCTGTGGTTTTGGGAATTATGTAAATTATTTTAATGCTAAGAGAGGTCTATAGAAAAACAAAGCCGGATATTTATTTGAAGACAAAAGAGTACTGCGTTAATGTCCTTGTATTTTGTATTTTATATCATTGAGCGTTGTGTATGGTTTGCGTGGGTTTGTTACTAATTTTTCCCCTTTTGTGTTCTCCCGGGTTCTCTTTTTGTTGAAACTCAACGGCCTGTGGGGGGGGGGTCAAAAAGGATCCGACCGAAATCCCCGAGCTATATGTTACAGACGTTGGATTTGTTTTGCCCTCTTTGTTACATAGAAGTGCCTATCGATTTCGCTTTTTGAGGGAGCCATTGAATAGACCGGAGAACGGGGGGGACGATGAAACATCACTTGCAATAAAACCAAGTTTTAAATTAATATTTTAAATATAAATCTTGGAAAATGTAACAGACTTTTGCCTGCCAATATTTCATATTTAACAACTTTAAAACGCATATTTTCTCTTGGAAATGGTTAAAATTTATACACATCACAACACGGAAAATAAACCAATATCCAGTTTTTTAAAATGATATCCCAGGAAATATAATTATTGCGCAATATATCGCTTTTACTGGGATATGAAGAATGGATCGTGTTAAGCTAAGTTAAAATAAACTAAAAAAATAATTATTATTATTCAGAAATCTTGAGATGCGGTCTAGTGTGATGTAGGTTTCAGAAAAACATTTTCTTTATCGTGCCAACGTTTTGATTTTTATTGAGATCATCTTCAAGGCCTGGGATTTACAAGCCCTGAAGATGACCTCAATAAAGATCGAAACGTACGTTAGCACGATAAAGAAAATGTTTTTCCGAAACCTACATGACACTAGACCGCTTCTCACGATTTCTGAATAATTATCGATTAACGGTCACTAATCACCACACAATAATAATAATAGACATTTGCCAGCCAATACTTCATATATACCAACTTTAAAAGACATATTTTCTCTTGGAAATGGCTAAAATTTACACCCATCACAACACAGAAAATAATCCAATTTTTTTTTTAATGATATCCCAGGAAATATAAATATTGCGCAATATTATCGCTTTTACTGGATATGAAGTATGGATCATGTTACGCTAAGATAGATATAACTAAAAAAATAGAAGTTTGCCTGACAATATTTTATATATGCCAACTTCAAAACATATATTTTCTCTTGGAAATGGTTAAAATTTATACCCATCACAACACAGAAAGTAATCCAATATTGTGTTTTTAAATGATATCCCAGGAAATATAAATATTGCGCAATATTTTCGCTTTTACTGGATATGAAGTATGTATCATGTTAAGCTAAGTTAAAAACAGCTGAAAAAATAGACGTTTCCCTGACAATATTTTCACGAGGAAATGGTTACAATTTATACCCAACGAACACGGAAAATAAATCAATATCTAGTTGTTTTAAAATTATATCCCGGGAAATATAATTATTGCGCAATATATCGCTTTTACTGAGATATGAAGTATGAATCGTGTTAAGCTAAGTTAAAATCACCTAAAAAAAATAATTATTATTCAGATATCGTGAGATGCGGTCGGGTGTGATGTAGGTTTCAGAAAAACATTTTCTTTATCGTGCCAATGTTTCGATCTTTTATTGAGATCATCTTCAGTGCCTGGGATTTACAAACAATGTTTACATTTAACAAATAGATTTAGGATTTGGAAAAGTGAATTTATACAATGCAAAATATATTTTATTACATATCCCAGGCAATATAATTATTGCGCAATATTTTCGCTTTTACTGGGATATGAAGTATGGATAATGTTAAGCTAAGTTAAAATACCAAAAAAATAGAAGTTTGCCTGCCAATATTTCATGTGTATCAACTTTAAAACAAATTTTATCTTAGAAACTCTTAAAATTTATACACAACACAACACAGAATACCAGGAAATATAATTATTGAGCAATATTATCTCTTTTACTGGATAAGAATTATGGATCGTGTTAAGCTAAGTTATAATCAATTTCTTGGTGAATTCTTGGTCAATATTATCCATAAAAGATTACAGTTTTTTTCGCCTGTAAAAATTTTTGGTTAGATTGACCCGCAATACTTTGTCCGGGTTCCCTTTGTATTCCAATTCAGGGTAGTATTTCGTTTTGTTATTTTGGCCTGGAAACTTTCACGGCTCATTTTCACGAGTTCCAAGTTAAAAGTCTTACCAGATTTATTCAAGAAATTTCAATCGTTTCGGGTTTCAGCCTGTTTCCCTTCGATCAACCGTTCAAAATCACCACCAACAATTTATAAACATTTAAAAGACATTGCGAGTTAATTAATACGTATTTAAACCTTGTTTTCCACGGAGGCTAACCGTTCCGAAAAATTACACCCCAGGGTGTCGGTGCGCGTTTCGAGAAAGCTACTAATTAAAGGAACAATCCGAGCTTGTTGGGAAGGCAGGCCCTGCCGTTGGAGGTTAGCTTCCAGGAGCAATTACCACAGGCACATTCAGGCCCGACTACTCGAGCCCACCCTCTTTTACGAGGTAACATTCATCGAGGCCGGGGATTCGGGCTATCCCGGGGGCCCGACTACAACCTGAGCCGCTCTCGGCCATTAACAAGCCTCTTTCACCCGGCAATCCCTATTTAACAACAATTTATAACATACTTTTACCCGTTACCAACACCGCTTAGTGAGTTGTTTAGATATTCGGCTCAATTCTTCTTTTTAAAATCACAAAATCCAGTCGTCCAACGAAACAACAACCTAAAACTAGCTGACATGATCGCTGATTCAATCCAATTTCACAAGGTCCACTTGTTTCAAATGATTTATTTTTTTCTTAATCCTATCACGAAACCATGATAAATATACTTCTATTGTAAGCTTATACAAACGGCCAAGATATGGCAGGAATCTTTCAACACTAGTTTACAACTATATGGCCCGGCTATATACCCTGACACTTTCTTTTAAAGAATTGAAAGCAATGGTGCAATCGGATCGGTCAAAAAATGACAAAGTTATGGCAAAACAAGTTGTAACTATTATTATTACTATTTTTTTCTCCACGTTTACTAGTTGCGTTCTCCATCGACTTGTTTTCCCCTCAACTCTTATTTTTTTAACATTGTATTGCTGGGAGCCCTTAAAAAGAACTGTCTCAAGGGTACCTACACCAACTTTATATAATTACGTTATATTAACTTATTGGATTCGTGAGGAACAAGAATGAGGTAGTTTAGAAAACAACTTTTTTAAAACTCTTAATTTTTACGGAAAAATCATGTTTTTCTCTACGTTTTGCCAATACATCAGGTTCTATTGTTGTTTTTTTTTTCCAAAAATGTGTAAGAGTGAAAGTTGAAGGGAATCGGATATCCTGTATATCGACACTTACGTGAAATGAGAAGGGTCATATTTTGGCTAGCGGTTTAGCGAAGTTATCAAATTAAGTTAATAGGTGCAAAATCGTAAGTTGAATCACTTTGGTCCTCCGGGCAGGATTAGGTATAAAGAAATGCAGAGGGAGCACAGGGTAGCCTCAGACGTTTAAACAAACAGAAAGTGATGTGGTGTTCATGGATAACCCATGTATAACAAAAATTATTCATCTGTTACGGGAAAAAACACGTTTTTCTTTACTCTTATGCAAATATGTCAGAAATTTTTTTTTTTTCAAAAATATAGCAAAGTAAAAACGTTCTTCCCTTCTGCTTATGAATCTATAAACGGCCCCAGACGTTCAACAAACAGTTATTCACGCGGTGATCACGAGTCTACCCTATCTACAGTGTCATAAACGATTCATCTAATTTTTACTGTCAAGAAACATGTTTTTCTCTCGTTTTTTCTCAGAAACGTCTGGCTTTTTTCAAACATGTAAGACAGTAAATGTAGAAAATTACATTTCCTTTACACTAAGCCCTCACTTGAAAGGAATAAGGTCCGATTTTTGTCAGTGGTGTGGCTAAGATCTTAATTACTAAACACACTTTGGTCCTCCGGGCCAGATCGGATGTAGGGCAAATATATTCTGCATTTATTATTGATATATGAATACTGGGTGTGTCACAAATATGTGATATATTCTTATATATATACACCCTTTAGTTAAAAAAGTTCCTTTTATTTTTACAATCAAAACACACGTTTTTCTGTAAGTTCTTTTGGTGTGTTTTAAAAATGTGAAGAAGTAAAAGTTGTAGAAAATAGAAATGCTTTAAAACGAACTGGTATATGAAATGATTTTTGCCGTTAGTTCGTCTAAATCAATAAGATCATCAGTTGAATTGTACTCTTTGGTCCTCCGGGCTGGATCTAGTATTAAGGTTAGTAGTTATTTAGTAGTTTCGGTCAACATAACATAGGTATAGAGGTCTAAACAACTGAAAAAATCGATAAAAGAAATAGACTGAACTTATTTCTTTATATACGTGATCCGGCCCGGAGGACCTAAGTATAAAATTCAACGTCTCAACCATACAATTGGCAAAAATCTGGCCCTATTCATTTCATTTTAAAGGAAATTCAATTCTCTATAACGTTTACTTTATTATATTTTTGAATAAAGCCAAAAGTTTGCATGAGAATAAAGAAAAACGTGTTTTTGCCTTAATAGTTAGATAAATAATTTTTGAACATTTATATATTTATCCGTGATCACCACATCACATCCTGTTTGTTTGAACGTCTGAGGCCACCCTGTGCTTCCCCTGCATTTCTCTATACTCGATCCTGCCCGGAGGACCGAAGACCAAATTCAACTTACGAATTTTGAACCTATTGAACCTATTAACTTAATTTGATAACTTAGATAAACCACAAGCCAAAATTTGACCCTTCTCACTTCACGTAAGAGTCGATATAGTCTGATATATTGGCAAAACGTATAGAAAAACATGTTTTTCTATAAAAATTAACCGTTATACAGTGTATATTTGTGGCCTATGCTGAATGTACATATGTAAATTATTAATACTATAACGGCTGAACGCATTTCTCTATATACTGGAACCAGCCCGGAGGACCAAAGAGTACAATTCAACTGAAGATCTTACTTATTGATTTAGACGAACTAACGGCGAAATTGATTTCATGTACGAGTTAGTTTTAAAGCAATTTCCTTTTCTACAACTTTTACTTCTTAACATTTTAAAACACACCAAAAGAACTTATAAAAAAACATGTGTTCTGGCTGAAAAAAAGGAACTTTTTTAACAAAAGGGTATATTTACAAAGATATATCATATATTTGTGACACAACATATATCAATAATAAATGCGGAATGTATTTACTTTATATTTGATCCGGCCCGGAGGACCAAAATGTGATTAGCCGAACTAATGGCAAACAACGGACCCTATTCCTTTCTTGTGAGGGTTCAGTTTAAAGAAAATGTAATTTTTTACATTTACTGTCTTACATTTTGAAAAAAGCCAGAAGTTTCTGAGAAAAACATGTTTGTTGGCCGTAAAAATTATATGAATTGTTTATGACCCTGTATACAGGGTAGACTCGTGATCACCGCGTCATTAACTGTGTGCTGAACGTCTGGGGCCACCATTTATAAATTCACTTAGATAGAGTGAAAAAAACTGTGTATATATTTGAACCGTGTAGAATAAATGTAATACTCATAAAGATTGTTGTGACTTGGGGTAATCGTTATTGTGCGAGAGGGTTTATGAAATGAAACGGGACAACAAATGAGCACTAGTATGAGACGAACCATCAGACGGAAAACGAACAACAAACTTCCAAAACCGTGACAACGCCCCAACGAGAGGCCGTCCTCTTCTGGGACACTTCCAAAAGTTAAAAGGGAAGACCTGTCACGATGGGACGGCGTAATAAAAGACGGACGTTAAGCCGTTAAGGCCTCCGACGTGTAAATCCAAAACGGCTTGACACTCTTTACGATCCTGAGATAGGATCGATTCACATTACAACCTGTCTTTATTGCCAGCCACGGATGACAACAATTGAAAGGTATTATTAGCCTCAATTGAAAGACAGACACTGTAAATTGATAAAGGTTCAACCTGTCGGTTTTATCCGAAAGAAAAGAAGCAAATTTCACATGTCACGAGGGTAATTTCTGCCCTAATGGCCACATTCTTTTAAAATTCAAACGAAAATTTAAAAAAAGTACTCTTCCCCCATTAACAAGAAGAAGATTCAAAAATTGCGAAACGGCGCGAGCTTCATGACGGGGGGTTTTTACAACCAAAAAAGTACGAAAGTCGTTAAAACGAGAAAAAGACAAACTTTTCACCCTCACACCTTTTTCTGTCCCGCTGTTTTATCCGTTTTTCCATGCCCATTGTCCGAAGGGGAAACCGGACGTGGAAATGCGCCTGGCTTACCTTCGTTTGAACCGTTTCCTCCCCACGCAATGGCCGAAAGACGCCCTTAAAAACTTATCTTTGTCCCTTTTCTGAAGGTGGAAAAGTTTTCGTTTATTCCTTAATAATTCCACATTTTTTAAAGGATGCAATCACAACAATAAGCTTAATACTAAGGGTAATGAATATTTGAACTCAGAGTTTTGCAAAACTTCGGGAGATTTTTTCCCATTGCTATTTGAGAGTCTTATCAGTGTTGTCGATTGGACAAAGGAAGAGCAGAATGGAATACCAACAGAAGCAAAGGCAGGGAGATATTGGGATAAACAGCAAAAAAGCGAGGGAGGAGGCCTCGTCAAACCCCGTTCGACCTAAAAACAAAACCGTGTTCAGGAACAGGTGGCCTCCTTAAAATATTGGGGTCCATAGATAGATAGACAAATCAATAGATAGAGATATATAAATAGATAGATAGGTACATAGATGTAAAGAGGGAAAAATACGGTTTGATGTAATGGTACTAGGAAATAAATAAATAGGAAGAGAGAGAGAGAGAGATAGGGAGATAAGGAGAAAGAGAGCAAGAGAGAGAACAAAAAGAGTGAGAGGGAGAAAGAGAGAGAGAGAGTAAGAGTGAAATCAAGGGAGAGAATGAGATAGGAAGCCAAAATCGTTAGTAGAGTAAAAAAAAGTATACGTAATAAGTAAAAATATAACTAAAAGTAAAAAGTAGAGTAAAAAAATAGAACGATAGCATTTTTATTAAACTGACCCTGTCCGCCCGAAGGACTAAAACATTTTTTGTGTATGCAAGAGAGAAAGAGAGAGAGAGAGAGAGAGAGAGAGTGAGAGAGAGAGGGACAGAGCGAGCAAGAGAGAAAAAACGAAAAAGAGAGCAAGAGAGAGAAAACAAGAAGAGTGAAATGAGGAGAGAGAGTGAGCAAGAGAGAGAATGAGATAGAAAGAGACAAAAACTGTAGGTAGTACAATAAAAAAAGTATGAGTAATAAGTAAAAGTATAAATAAAAGTAAAAAGTAGAGTAAAAAAAATAGAATGGAAGCATTTATATTAACCTATCCTGTAACCCGGAGGACCAAAACTTTGTTGTGTATGCGAGAGAGAGAGAGATAGAAAGAGAGAGAGAGAGTGTGTGAGAGAGAGCGAAGGTGAGAGAGTAAGGGAGCGTCTGTGAGTTTCTAGCTTTCAACATATGAAGGAAAGTGTACACCACCCGAAATTGTTCTCCTTGCCATTTTCAAACTCGATTCGTCTCTCGATCCATCCCTCGGACCGCAAAAGACACCGCACCGGTTCCATTAAGACGCTCGTAGCAGATGGGGGGGAAATTGAAGAAGGGGTAGGCGGTCTCCTGGAGGACACGCAACCACCTTGAGCGAAGCGTAGGGGCTCTAAGTGGTTGTAAATAAACCAGGCCGCAAATCACGCACCCCACCGCACAGAGAAGCCCATCTCTCCCCATTTTATCCATCGTCTTAAGCCTGGAACAAGTACAGATAATCCCGGGTGGATTACGATAAAGATACAATTGAAAAGCCACTAAAAACCATCTTTTTTCTTGTTAAAAGAATTTTTTTTAATATTAATTTGAACCTTTTGATTTTTGTTCTGCTTGGGTTTTGCACTGTTATCTGATTAAATTTTATCTTTTTTCACTCCAAAGCTGATAATTTTCCTCATCGTTAATGTCGACTTTATTTTCTCCTTTTGATATTTGATTAAAACAGATATGCTTTAAACAAACATTTTTTTTATTCAATGACCTGGTTAAATATCAAAGGTTTTTTCGTTCGGGGGGGGGGTGTTTAGAAAAATGTACGAATCGATATCTGAATTTTTCCATCTATGAAGTGCTTCGACAAACACCCTTTAGACGGGGGGGGAGGGAAATGAATCGCAAATATTTACGATTTTAAAGACATCTCAGATCTCGTCAAAATCCTGTCATAAAAGGGGAAAATAATCTATTTTTGACCAATTTTTCACTTGGAATCTTCGACGGGTTAATCTCCGAGACGTTTTACGGCCTAGTTTATCACGCGAATAATGTTTTTACAGCCTGTCACAACCCTAAAACACAACCGTTTCATTTATATCGAACCAGGCCGAATTGACTTCCTGATTGGTTCTACAATTTTAAGACGATCGTCTTTTTTTTCTTTTTCTTTAAGAGTTGACGAGCCCCTTGACTTCGTATAGCGTAATAAAGCCATTTGAATAATCTACGATCTCGAGAGATGGAGGGAAAATAAATATACCATAAAATAAACATTGTTATCTAACAACAAAAACAGAGAGCCCAAAAGCTTTTTAAGCCCCGTACTTTTTTCTTTGAACTCAAACGATTTGCCATCGATCCATGAAGGAAGAGTTATGTTCGGAAACACAAAAATTAACTCATTGCTATATCCAGATGATATGCTTATTACCCAGTTGCTCTTCAGTTGAATATAAACATACTGGAAAAATATTGTGAAAACTGGCATCTCTGAGCCTATAAAAGTTTGATGTGATCATCTTCAAAAAAGGCTAAGTCAATCGAGAAATGGTTTTGTAGAGGTTCTCGAAAAGAGGTTGTTAAAACATACAAATATTTGGTAGTTGGCACATCGATGATTCAATCATCATCTCAACAGTTTCTAGGGCTAAGCTGAACAGAATCTGGTCAGTGTTTTTCTTACGGTACGAAGTGCCTTTGCAATCAAAATATCAGGTTTATAATAGTGTGTTGTGATCCATAATTTATTACGCATATTATTCAACATATCCGACTCCTTTTGAATATTGCCCGAGGGGGATGTCTTTCCGAGTTTTTCGACCCATTAGCTTCAAAATTTATTTATTGCCCGGTTCAACTCGAATTTTTTTGTAATTCCATTTCCACTCTTTGCAGCTACTTTGTCGATCAAATTTCAATGGTGGTTTAAACACGGAATAGTGTAGAAAAACAGGTCAGAGGGTGGATATTAGTTGTAGAGTGANAGGGGAGAGAGAGAGTGAATATGAAAATTTGGGATTAATAGCGAAAGAACGATTGAAGGAGAAAGAGAAAGAAAAAGTGAGAGAGAGATAGAAAAAAAGAGAAAGTCTTAACATCTCTCGGACGCTTCAAAATTGCTTTGAGTCGTTGTACAAGTTATTTTAACAAAAACCTTCGTTGATCGACTTTTGATTAGAGAATTTCGTCAACTCAGTTTTTCCTTCCAAGCCGGGTTTGGCCAACACTGCAAGTAACACTGATTATGAACAACAGGCAATTTTCTCATCATTAAGAACCCGGTACTTCCTGTATACATTTACAAATATGATTTGGGTCGTTGTTCGAGTTATTTTCAATCAAAATATCAGGTTTATAATAGTGTGTTGCGATTTATAATTTATTACGCAGCTCAAATTTGGGACTATAATCGCCATGATGTTTCAATGGTTTTTCATAAAAAATATATTTTCTTTATCTACAAACACCCCTACTTATATGTTTAATATTGAATCGTCTGTTGAAAGAATTTTCGTATATACAGTACGCCTGCATTTTAAATTTTGTTTGAGCGTATGTCACTTTGAGGTCATTGGTACTGCCGTATGGCATCCCCATCTTTTCGAACTGACGCTGTTTAATTAGGGAAAATATTATAAGGCCTAATGGGACGGGATTGAAACCGCAAAACTGAGTAAAGTGCTTTATCCGAACGATAATCAGGCCGCCGGGGGAAAGATGCGTTTCAGCAATATTTTCAAGGTAAATGATAGAGCCGTGGAGATGGGAAAGCAACAAAGCTCACTGGTTCGATTCTTGGGCTACATTGGCTCGCAATTACTCTTGTGAGATTGATCTTTACATAGACAGTATGACCCAGCTTTCCCTACTTTTACATCAGAAAGGCATAGTACATCGGGAGGAGTCTGTGAGGATGGCTATGCAGTCTAAGCCCTTTCTTCTGAATGGAGTCAGATATGGAATTCAGGGTTTTTGGCTGTAGTGATTCTGGATTGAATCTTTGCCAATGAGGTGATTGTTCAACCTCAGACGGGAATTACTATTTCTCGATTATTTGCCCTAGTTGAGGAAGGATCCTCTCAGGGAAAGATGTCCTATGTGCAATTTGAATGCCAGGGAGGATCTTCATCATTTCCTCCGTGAATGACCTGGGCTAGCCTAATTTCGCCACCTCTACATGAGAAGTAGCTTTCTCGCTGGTCCAGCAAATGTCAGAGATTTAACAAGCCTTCCGCCCTGTGAACCTTTAATTGCTTTTGAGAGAAGGCCTGGGAATACAGGTACAACATAATAAGGGAGTTTAATTACAAATTTTGTTAGTCGTTGTTAAATTAGTATATTAGTTCCTATTCTAAAATTAACTTTGTATTCCTGGGTGGAAAAAATACGATTTTTATGTTATATTATTATTTTGATTTAAGTATTTTTTATGTTAATTAAAATCTGTGGGATTAAAGAATTGAAAATGGCCCATTGGCTATACACGGCAGTAATAAGACTCAAAATAACCTATGGATCATTAATCTGGTGGACCAAAGCTTAACAAAAAAATAGCTAATCAATAAGATTTTAAAAAGATAACCTATGTATCAAAGGAGCAAGAAGAACAACTACAACTGTTCTAGAAGCTCTGCTAAATCTACCTCCACTGGAAACATTTATACAAGGAGAGGCTAGGAAAAGCTCAACTAGGTTCCAAAAACAATCAAATCGGATAGGAACTAAACAATTCGGACACACAACCATAATTATTAAAATCAGACACCCATTAGAAATGGGAACTGACTATATGATCCCAGAAACATTCAACGTCCAATAAAGTCTTAACGGGTTATAAAGGAGCGGAAGAACGCAGGAGAGTATCAGACAGAATGATGTGGTATAGAGATGGCTCCAAAACAAACGAAGGGACCGGATCGGGTGTTTTTTGTACAAATCCAAGATATGAGCAATCAAAATAATTAGGGAAGTCATTTTGTTCTTTTAAGCAGAAATACATGCCATCAACGCTTGTGCCCTAGAAAATCATAAAAGAGGTTACACTGGCAAAAATAAACCTCATAAGATCTGATAGCCAAGCAACTATTAAAGCATTAGCATGTAAATAAATCACATAAACATTAGTCAGTAAATTAATTAAGATGTTTAGTTGAGATAAAAAAGTCAATGTCACGAGCAGGATTCGAACCCACGACCTTCGGCTAGATACGCCGCTGCTCTACCACTTGAGCTATCGTGACTTCGATCCACTCGGACACTAACTTCCCATCTCAACCCCACCTTTTGAATTTTCCATCCTTTTTGCTCTTTTTCAGGTGGTAGAGTAGCGGCGTATCTAGCCGAAGATCGTGGGTTCGAATCCCGCTCGAGACTTTTGACTTTTGTATCTCTACTAAAAACCTTAATTAATTAAAAGGTATTAATTGATCAAGCGGACCACGAAAACTAGTGAATTTAATTGGTCAGTAAATTTATCCAAAATCTCCAAAATCTGAGGAGCACAACAACCTGATATCATGGGTGCCAGAACACAAAGAAATTTTGGGTAACTAAAAAGCAGACACACTGGCCAGAGGAGGATCTGCAAGGCCATGAGCCCCGAATCTATATTGGGATAACAAAAAAAGACGCAGAATCCTCCATCGCAGAGTAGATCCAAACAAGACAAAAGGAGAAAAGGATAAACTCTAACGGCGCTAGACACAGTAATCCTATGTTAAAACAACCTCACCAAAACCAGCAAACTCACTTCTGCACCTGGCTAGGGCTAGACTCAGAGGAATGACAGGACTATTAACCGGTCCCTGGCATCTCAGAATACATCTACACAACATGAGCATATACAACATTGAACCCATCTGCAGAATATCCAATGAGGAAGAGGAAGCAGCCACCCATATCATCTTCGAATGCGAAGCAAAAGCTCAATAGAGACATAACCTCGCATATGGAAAAAACCTAGGGAATGAAACTGTAGCAGCAACAGTCATTGACCTAACTTCTGTGAAGAAGAATTGAGTCGATTAGATTGAACTATGGAACTAGGAAGGTTAAGAAGAACTACCGCACTTCCTAGTTTCATCATCATCATCATGTTAATTAAAATCATATTTAATATAACAGCTGTAAAATAAATTAAATTATCATATAATCAAAAGAATTCTAAACTCCGGCAGACGGCTTTTTGCGATGCTTAAAATTTTTTTACATATACAAACTGTTACATATGTTTAATAATAAATGTATTGTTTTTCTTCATCTATAGAGTCCAATTTAACTCAGAAATATTTTTTCAAAAATTCAAAATAATACGGATTATAATTTTTTTGCACAGAATAAAATGGTGCCATGTAGTTCCGAGCTTTAAAATTGCGTAAAAATTTTTTTTTTAAATTCAACGGTCAACTTTTCTTCAAGTGACATAAGATCGAAACAATTGTCTAAAGCAATGCTATTTTTAAAAAAATTCAGAAGCAGAGAATAAAATTTTTGTTAAAGTGGTTTTTGTTTTTTGTTTCTGTTGTATTACTATTAATTAATTAATATTAAATTATGTTTTGCTACTATTGTAGATTCTTGTTAAAAATGAACAATTCATTATTTTTTAGAAACCTATAGCTACAAATTCGTAATATACTGAGGGAAATAAAATGTCAATGTATGGGTAATAAAATAAAAAAGTCAAAAAAGCTTGGTTGTAACAGGCCAAACAGATTTAAAGAAAAGAGTACCAAAAAAAGGAATATTTTGCCCTCTCTTTGAATGAATAATCTTAAATTTTAAAATAAGGAGTAAAATTTTAACTGTCTGATACTTAGAGTACAGATTTTTCCAGAAAAAAACCTATTTCCGTTAAAATGCTAATGATAAAATAAAAATAATAACCGTAGAATTACATGAAATAACAAAGAAACAGAACCATATTAAAAAATCCATGTTTTAGTTGGTCCTAGAGTTAAAAGTAATTATGAAAACTTAACTGTAACTTTTATGGGGTTGAGATGAAAAAATTAGTGTCAAGAGCTGGACTCGAACCCACGACTTTTGTCTCGATACGCTAGAGGTCTAAACGTTTGAGCTATGTACATCTTAAAAACGCATGTAAATTACGTTCTACTTTGTCTGTCACTGTATTTTTTTTCTTTTTCTCTATTTATGTACCTCTCCATCTCTCCTTTTTTCTTTCTCTCTATTTCTTTCTTCCTCCCTTATTTCGCGCCTAAACCTGCGTTTTTCAACTTAATGGCATATATTTTCTAGTAGTTGGTGCGTTTCCTGTCCGGCTCCCCTATGATTAAAGAACCGGTGACTAATTTCATGGTTTGAAAGTTTTTATTTTTTTTTAAGGAAGTTCAAGCCTTTGCTCATTAATTCTCATCATGCCACTCTACACGCGCTAAAAACATTACTTTTTATGGCAAGTGTGGGCAGTATGACTAATTGGATTCATGGTGGATATGGATTTCTTTGAAAGTAAAATAAAAGTTTTTACTTTTTTGAACTATCAAAATTTCTTGGTTTTTCGCTTTTGTATTTTTTTATGTTGAACAAATAATTGAATGTCCAATATTAATGTATTCCTGACCTTTAAAATGGTGTTTGTCCAAAAAATCGACTATACCGACTGTCGGTCCTGATTTGGTGGATTGTTGGAAAAAACCGTCCAAAATTGGATTAGAATTTTATTTGTATGTTAGAAATCACGACGAGGCCAAACTAGAGAGACGGATTTTCACCAATCCTTCGAACATTTATCGAATTTTACGAAGTTTTTTTTTAAATGAGATTTTAAGTCACTTTTAGACTTTCTGCCGACCAGGCGTCTGATAAATTTGAACTCTAAACCCGCTTCTCTTTTTTTTCCTTCTGCCTTCCTCGTCTTTTTAAACGCGTGTATTTTCCCAAGGAACTTCTCCACCTCCCCGAATACATTCGCAGATATTAGCCTACATCCTTTGAGTCATGTTAATCCTGGAGGCCGCGGCCGAAACGCCTCCCCCGGGCCGCACCCGAAGACTCTTCCCCCATGTTTTTTTCATGAAGCATAACAATTTCCCTTCTCGTAGCCTTTTACCATAAGGCTCGGACCGTTTTCGTATGTTTTCCCAGAGAAATTTCATGTTTCGAAAGATCCGCTCGGTTTATTACAATTTACGAGATTAGCAAATTTTCAAGCCTAGGAAGGTTTCGATCCATCCTTCTTTGATTGAACTGCCCACACTTCAAACTTCTCTTCCACACAATCGATGTTTAATCGTAGTCATCATTCAAGATAAAATATGAAAAGAAAGGCCGAGATAAATAAATATGTAGAGCTAGATATTTAGAGGTTTCCAAACTGAAAAAATGAGAAGGCAGAGAAGAAAGAGAAAGATTTAAAGTTGAAGACAGAGAAAAAGTTAAATACATAATCATATAGGTTAAAGAGAGAGAGAAAGAGTGAGTGAGAGTCAGAATGAGAGTGCGAAAGAGGGAGGTAAAAAGAAAAAGATTTATAGTAGTACATTGATATAAAGTCAGGGGGGAAGAGAGAGAGAGAGAGAGAGAGAGAGAGAGAGAGAGAGAGAGAGAGAGAGGGAAAGAGAGAGAGAGTGAGAGGGAAAGAGAGAGAAAATCGAAAGTGATATAACTTAAAGAAACACAGGTACATAAAAAAGATTAAAGTGATAGACTATAAATAGGCAAATAAAAAGATATATAGATCGAGATGGAGACAGCAATAGTTAGGTAAAGCGAATGAGAGAAAAAGGTAGAAATGAGAGAGAAGGAGAGTGAAAGAGAAAAAGTGAGAGGGAGGGAAAAAATAAAAAAACGAATCGAAAGGGATATAACTACAGAAACATAGATAGATAGAAAAGGATTGAAAGTGACAGATTATCACTAAGTGTTATCACTATAAGTGATAGATATCGTAAACAAATAGATATGAAAAATATGAAGATAGGTGGAAGGATGGAAAAAGAGAGAGGGAGCGAGAGAAGAGGATGAAAGTGTGAAGGAAAAGGCTGAGAATGAGCGAGAGAAAGAGAGAGTGAGACAGACAGACAGAGAGAAAATGATTGGGAGAAATAGAAATAATGGGTAAAGCGAAAGAAGAAGAATGAGAGAAAGACTGTTGGACAAAGGGTGGAGATGAGAGAGAGAGCGCGCGCGCGCGCGCTCGTGTGTGTGTGTGTGTGTGTGTGTGTGTGTGAGAGAGAGAGAGAGAGAGAGAGAGGGTGAGTGAGAGGGAGAGACAAAACTGTAATAGCAATAAAGAAAGCTAACAACAAAAACGAGAAATCCGGGACCAACAAAGAGAACAGAATAGCCGGGAACTGCGATAAAGAGGGATAGAAAAAAGAGAGAGAGTGAGTGAGAGAGAGAGCGAAGAAATTTTGATGAAATTGGGAAAGAGAGAAATTTTCTAAATAAGATAAGTATATATGTATTTGTACATAATTGTAAACTTATGGCGTCCATGTTTTAATTTGTTTAAATTTTCCTGTTTAATATTTAAATCCAGAGTCAATTATAAAATTATTTGTTATTATATTATTACCTGCCAGATCATTTTCCAATCTAAACCCGACCGGTCACCAGACCAAACCGTGCCCATATCATTTTAACCTCAGCCGGTGACTTTTTGCCCTGGGATATTAAACGATTCTCAGGATCAGGTTCGAATTGATCGGTTGGTAACAGATGTCGTGGCCCGTGGTGTCTCGCACTGATTTACGGCCCTGCCTGGGGCGTAAACCTGATACAGCAAAAGACAAACTCCTCTCTTACAAGGCGGATCTTGGTACAGTTCCAAGACGTCATAAATTCGACACCGGTTAAATCCTCAATCCAATTCCGGGGGTGGTTGGACTTGAACGGTAATCCATTGGAAAGAATATTTAGTCTCATGGTCCAATTGAAAAAGGGATCTTAGGGAGGCAAATACCCCTCGTAAATCGGCGACCTAAGGCTTCAGGAAGGGCGAAGGGACGTCAATTGTGAAATTAGCTCCCTCGTCTTGTTTCTGTCGGATGAAACATCGCCGATTATTGATCATATCCGACTCCTTTTGAATATTGCCCGAGGGGGATGTCTTTCCGAGTTTTTCGATCCATTAGCTTCAAAATTTATTTATTGCTCGGTTCAACTCGAATTTTTTGTAATTCCATTTCCACCCTCTGCAGCTATTTTGTTGGTGAAATTTCAATGGTGGTTTAGACACGGAATAGTAAAGAAAACCAGGTCAGAGGGTGGATATTAGTTGTAGAGTGAGAGTGAGAGAGAGAGAGAGAGAGAGAGAGAGAGAGAGAGAGTGAATGAGAAAAGTTGGGAGTAACAGCGAAAGAATAATTGAAAAAGAGAGAGTAAGCGAATAGAGATTGAGAAATAGAGAAAGAAAGAAAGTCTCAACACCTTAACTCAATTGGTTGGAGAGAGAGAGAGAGAGAGAGAAAGAGTGAGAGGGAGAGAGAGAGAAACAGAGAAAGAGAGAGAGAGTGAGAGGGAGAGAGAGAGAGAAACAGAGAGAGAGAGAGAATAAGAAAAGTTCGGAGTAATAGTGAAAGAATGATTGAAAGAGAAAGGGAAAGGGAGAGAGATAGAGAAAGAGAGAAAGACTTAACATCTCTCGGACGCTTACAAATTTGCTTTGAGCTGTTGCACAAGTTATTTTAACAAAAACATCTACCCGTAGATGATCGACTTTTGATTAGGGAATTTCGTTAGCTCAGTTTTTCCCTCCAAGCCAGGTTTCGCCAACACTGCAAGCAACACTGATTATGGACAGCGAGCAATTTTCTCATTATTAAGAACCCGTTACTTCCTCCATACATTTACAATTATGCTTTGGGTCTTTGTTCGAGTTATTTCAATGAAAAATGAGCACGTGTTTGATCAACCTTTTCATTAGGTAAATTCATAAACACCGTTTTTCCCTGTATTCTGTGTTTTGGCAACACTGATTCCTGGAGTAAATTCCGCAATAAAAAGTTTTACTTAAGTCTAAATGTAATATGTAAACATAATTAAATATTTCTCAATGTAATAACTTAAACAAAAATTGCTTATTCCGTTGGATTTTTTAAAAGGAATGTTGTGGTTTATAAGATGATTTTGATGATAAAAAGGGCTGACATTTCTTCAATAAAAATACCTTAATCAATGTAATAATATTGGAAAATTCCGGTTGGCTTTAATAAGGGATAATTTCCCCACATGTAGAATATGATGATGCAAAAAGAATTCTGAACGAGGACAAATCCCAGGGAAATGCCATTCTTTACCCATGAAAGTATGCGTATATAAAGATTATACGGTCTTTCACTTAAAAAAAACCTCGTTGGATTATCAATTCCCGATTTCCGGCATTTTCTCAACTGCCGGAGTATAATCTCATCCATATTTAACGTCTTTTTTTTCTTAAATATCCGGAATGGGGCAAATACTGCCCAGGTTTTCGATATGAAGGCTCCTTCTCGAATTGCAAACGAGGGTGTAACAATATATCAAATCCACCTAAGAGGAAAAAGGCTCGTTTTTAACATAAAAATTGCCGACTGGCTGGTTCTCTTAGAAATATATGGTCAGGTTTGGAATAAAATTTGGTAGATCCTTGACTACATATTATCAATTCTTTCTTTTCTTGTACAACTGAATGTCGAACCGTTTCTACAAATTTACAGCAGGAAACGAGACATGAGGTCGGTTAATTTAAACTGTTCAAAGCAAAGAAAAATCTTCAACTCTTCATTTTCCACTCGAACATTTACATATGCTTTGGCTCTTTCTAAGAGTAATTTTAACGAAAAAATGATTGATTTTTTAATTAGGGAAATTCGTTCATTCATTTTTCCCTTCATGCCATGTTGGGCATCACTGCGATCAACACTGATTATGGGCAGCAAAGCTCATTTCTCTTTATTGAGATACTTAACCCTTTATTTCCTTTGGACGTTTACAATTATGTTTTAGGTCTTTTTAAAATTTATTTTTTTGAAAAATATACACGTGCTTGTTCAACGTATCGTTGTGGGAATTTGTAATTTTAGTCTTTCCTTCAATGCCTAGATAGAGATGATTATGGACACCAAGGCCAATTTATCATTTGTGAGATCCTCAACCGTTTCCTTTTGCCTCCCCCCTTGCCATCGGACGTTTGCAAATTGCTTTTTGGCTATTCCAAAATTTATTTTAATGAAAAAATTACACTTCGGCTATCGACTTTTTTATTATTGTCTATTAGACCCTCTATTTTCCCTCCATGCCGAGATTGAGATTGAGAAAACCGCAAGGAACAATGATTCCGAATTCCGCAATAAGTTTTTCTTATTCAGCATGCTTGAGAGATAGAGGGGGGGAAATAGACAGACAGATTGAAAGAAGACCGGACAAATAGATAGATAGAGAGAGGGAGAGAAAGAGAAGAGAGAGAGAGGAGAGACGGATAGATAGATAAAGGGATAGGAGATGGAGAGAGAGAGAGAGAGAGAGAGAGAGAGAGAGAGAGAGGAGAGACGGATGGATAGATAGATAGATAGATAGATAGATAGATAGATAGATAGATAGATAGGTAAACAGAGAGAGAGAGAGAGAGAGAGAGGGAAGGAGAGGGAGAGGGGGGAGGAGAGAGATAGAGAGAGAGACAGGCAAACAAACAGTCAGAAAGACAAACCGGAAAGAGAGATAAATAGACAGAAGGAGAGAGAGAGAGAGAAAGAGAGAGAGAGAGAGAGAGAGAGAGTGAGAGAGGCAGACAGCCAGAAATACAGACAGGTAGATAGAGGAGAGATAGAGAGAGGGAGAGATAAATAGATAGACAAAGAAAGAAAGAGAAAGAGGGGGATGCAGAGAGAGAGAGAGAGAGAGAGAGAGTGAGAGAGAGGGAGAGTGACAGGCCAACAAACAGAGAGAAAGGCAGACTGGAGAGAGAGAGAGAGAGAGAGAGAGAGAAAGGCAGACATACAGAAATACAGACAGACAGATAGATAGACAGACAGAGAGATAGAGTGAGAAAGGGTGAAAGAGAGGGGGTGATGGAGAGAGAGAGAGAGAGAGGGAAAGATACAGACAAACAAACAGACAGAAAGACATACCAGACAGAGAAATAGACAGATAGAGGGAGAGGGGTATGGGGAAGACAGAGGGAAAGAGAGAGTTAGATGGACAGAGGGAGAGGGATAGGGATGGTGGGAGGGAGCGAGTGAGAGATATTTTATAACTATCTTTCTGTATCAGGAATGTTTGTTCACGTCTGCACCTTTTTCCTTTCCTTCCCTTTCGCTCCTCTTTTTGTATCACGGTTTGTATAAAGCCGTATAAATTGACCGCCGAGGGGGTTTTGACGTGTCATTACCGGCCTGAAAACCGCTCGTCCCCGAGGGCATCGTTAGTAGTTAATTGGCACCGGTTTAATTGCCGATGATTGAGTCAGCAAAGATTGCCAGAGATGGATGGGACGAGCGTTTCCGCCTTGCCACACGGGAAGACCCTTTGTCGATGTCCCTGAGCCATTAGGGCAGTCAATCGGAAGGTGGGAGACTCAAAACAGATATAATTGGAATTATAGAAATGTATTTCGCCTTGGCCATTTATACGTACTATGTACAGCACTTTGCTTAACATCATACTGAGTACTTCCATAAATCTACCATAATAAAACAAGACCTTATTATTTTTGTAGTAGTTTCCTCGTCCGATTGAAAAGGAGGGTTAATAATGAACGACAGGGACAACATTGTAGGACGATGTTATGTACCAGCTGTCTCATTCCCTTCTCTAATGAATAGTTCTCTCGCTAATCGGATTACGCGGCTCCGGCTGCGGTCTTCATTACCAGGTATTATCGCGGGCTGCGGGGAGCCCCGACCGAGGTACTCAACTAAGGAAGACTTAAGTGTACCTTTTATCCCGGCTTAGCGAGATCGATTTCCAAACTTGGCAAAGTCCGACTACAACTTGATCGCACAGACTGGGGCCGAACGCTTTTATCCTCGAGGTTCAATTTTCAGATAGGGCAACCTTTCAGAGGAAATGAAAAGCCGAGCGTATGCAACCAATTAACAACAAATTGATTAATAAATTTAATTGAATTAAAATCTTATAAACTTTACCTGATAACTTACAAATCAGGTAAAGTTTTAAGATTTTAAGTTAATGAGTTTTGTAATATCGTTTTCTCTCACTCTCTCTCTCTCTCTCTCTCTCTCTCTCTCCTTATCACTCTGCCACACTCTCCAACGCTCCCACCGTCCCCATTCTTAACCACACTTGACCCAAAACTGCCTTGATATCCCGAATAACGTTCGTTCACTATCACCAAATGAATTTTAACCATCAGTACAGAATGATCTTCTGATTTAAGTATTTCGACCTATCTTAACTATAGCTAAACGAAAAATGTCTTGATTTCTGTACTTCAACCATTCTTGACAATCACGAAACTATTCATAAACCTCCCATAACTCAAAATTATCGCGATTTCTGTACTTCTGCCACCCGGTTAGATAGCCGTAACTAAATCAAAGATATCCTGATGGCTGTACTTAAACTATCCAGGACAATGACTAAACCATTCAACAACCTCCACTAACTCAGAATTATCGTGATTTCTGTACTTGTTACCACCCTAACCGTAACTAAACCAAAGATATCCTGATGACTGTACTTCATGGCTAACTTAACTGACCTTTACTATACCTAAACGAAAAATGTCTTGATATCTGTACTTCAACCGTCCTGGACAATCACTAAACCATTCAACAACCTCCACTAACTCAGAATTATCTTGATTTCTGTACTTCTACCACCCTAACCGTAACTAAACCAAAGATATCTTTGTGACTGTACTTCATGGCTAACTTAACAGACCCTTACTATACCTAAACGAAAAATGTCTTGATATCTGTACTTCAACCGTCCTGGACAATCATTAAACCATTCTGCAACCTCCACTAACTCAGAATTATCGCGATTTCTGTACTTCTACCACCCTAACCGCAGCTAAACCAATTATACCCAGATGACTGTACATAAACTATCCAGGACCATGACTAAACCATTCAACAACTCAAAATCATTGTGATTTCTGGACTTCAACCATCCTTAATCATAACTAAACGAAAAATGTCTTGATGTCTGGAGTTTAACTATCGTCAACCAACCATAATGGTCACTAAACGAAAGATGTCCTGATTGCTGTACTTCATCTACCTTTAATCATACCTAAACGAAAAATGTCTTGATGTGTGGAGTTTAATCATCGTCAACCATCACTTTAATCATCATGATCATCACTAAACCAAAGATGTTCTGATTACTGTACTTCCTCCATCTTTAATTATAACTAAACGGAAACTGCTTATATGTGGAGTTTAACCATCCTTGGCCATTTTTAAACCATTGAAAAACCTTCCATAACTCAATACTGTCGTAATTTCTGTACGATTAATAGCCATCACAAACGTAAAATTATTTCAACGTTTGAAGTTTGCGGTAGGTTGGATTATGCATGGACAAATAGCGATGATTAGGTATGGTTGGCGATAGTTAAGTATGTTCACACTAGATATTAGGATAGTCTGGTTGATTTTTTTGATCGTATACGATGGTTTCATTTAAACCCGTGAAAAAATGCAAAAAGTATTAAATTTTACCGTGTTTGTTTCAACACTAGGTTAAGAGGAGTATAAATTATTGTACAGGTTTCAGATTTTATCGGATTCTTCGCATGTTAGGTTAGAATCCACATAGAGTTTAGGGGCGAGTAGCGAGAACAGGCGGACCTTTTCGGAGATTATTGCCCGGCGGCGCGGTTTCCGTCTCGGAATAGTTAGCAGTAATTGCTGACATACTGCGCGCTCCTTTCTTCCCGGCTAATGAAATAAGTTTTCACCCGGCGGAACGTTCCGAAAGTAGAAAAGAAACTATTGCACTCACGTGATCCGGTCGGAAGGATTTTTCAAATTAAACAACATAAATGTGTTACAACAACAAAAATTTAATTAATAGGAGGGAATGCGTGTAAAAGGCAATATTCAGGTTCTCTCGTATAGGCAACTGACAAGAGTGGCAATTGATCGGCGTTTAAATTAAATCAATCATCCATACAAAACATCCTAAAAAATGCTCCTGTATCATCATAATCAATACTCATGTTATTTAAACTGGAATTGTTATCAACAAGAAAACATAAAACGTATTTGTTCTGGAAAAAGGTAAATTTCAATCAATATCAAATCTACCTGAATTTTTAACCCTGTGGCCTTTTTAATCTTTCGAATTCCATCCATACCAAAAAACAAATAAACTGTTACCTTTGTCAGTTTCTTTTTTTTCTCTACTAATAATAGACGATCAAAATCTATTATTTATCGTTTAAATCATTCAATGAGCTGTAGAAGTTTCAATAAAGAGTAGAAGCACATAAAATGAAATGACCTAGCTAAGAGAGTCTTATAATAAAAGAGCGATAAAGGTTAGAAAAAATTGTAAAAGATTAATAGAGGGCGAGTAGTGGAGGTTGGTGTAGTGAAGATGAGAGGATAAGTATAAAAGAAAGAGAAAGAGAAGCAAAAGGAAAGAAAAATCATAAGAGAATTAGTGAGAGAATAGTGTAATGAGACAAAGAGAGAGAAAGAGAGAGAGAGAGAGAGTCAGTTTTCATCTAAAGATGGTTTTGCATGGTAGAATGATGGTTAAGGATATTTGAACTCTAGAAATACCGTCAGTTTTAGTGTAGAAATGGTTCTGAATGGCTTAGTGATGGTTAAGAACAGTGTATTGGTAGTTAAGTGTTAAAATCTCGAAAACTTGTTAGTTTCAGCCTAGAGATGGTTTTGAATGGTAGAATGGGTGGTTAAGGGTAGTTCAACTCTCGAAATAAAATCAGTTTTAGTCTAGAAATGATTCTGAATGGTTTGGTGACGTTAAAGATAGTTGGAGTCTTCAAATAACGTCAGTTTCAGTCTAGAAATGATTCTGAATGGTTTAGTCATGGTTAAGGTTGGTTTATTAGGTGATGGTTAAATGTGATTGAAATCTCGAAAACATGTGAGTTTCAATCTAGAAATGGTTTTGAATAGTACAGTAATGGTTAAGGATGGTTGAAGTTCATAGGAAGAGAGAGAGAGAGAGAGAGAGAGAGAGAGAGACGGAAAAGTACATGTACTGTACATTCTCAATATTTCTCATCGCATTTATTCATAACGACAGGCAGCCCCTTGGGAAAAATCTAAACATCGTGGCAGTTTTGAGTAAGTGATGATTTTGAATTGTATACTGGCTGTTTAAGACGGTTCAATAATAGTTAGAGATGGTTAATCTTTTGATAGTTTTCGGTTAGAGATGGTCATGAATGGTTTAATTATGGTTAATCATGGTTTAATGAGGTAAACTTTATAAATTTTAACAGTTTTGAATATAGAGAATCTCTTGAATAAAGAGTCAGCTATGAATGGTTAAGTGGTAATTAAGTATGGTTAAAGTCTTCAAATGACGACAGTTTTGCTCCACTCCAAACATCTACGGCGCGACGACGGCATGGCGCGTTCGTGAATGGGAAAATCTGGCGTGAACTGAGGAATTTTGAAGCGCTGGCTTGGTCGTGAATGGGAAAACTCGTGTTTTTTTGGCGCAGGCTCAGTCTTTCTGTCACTGAACAAACATCTCCACCCTACATTCTCCAAAAGTCAAAAACGTTTATTCTTTATTGGCAATGACATCCAATCGAGATTTTATTGTTGAGGTGATTGAATTGCATGAAAATTTACCATGTTTATGGAATGCGGTGGACAATGATTACCACGATAGAAATAAAAGAAATTCGGTTCTCAATCAGTTGGTCGACCTTTTCAAAACGACATTCGGCTAAATACGCCGCTGCTCTAACCACTTAGCTATCGTGACTTCGATAGTTCGATCCACTCAGACACAAACTCTCCATCTCAACCTTTCGAATTTTCTCTCTTTTTGCCATTTTTTAGTGTCCGAGAGGATCGAAGTCACGATAGCTCAAGTGGTAGAGCAGCGGCGTATTTATCCGAAAGCCATTTCATTCAGATTCCGGGATTCAGATCCCGCTCGTGGCACTAACTTTTTCATTTCAACCAAAACCTTACAAAAAAGATTAATTAATTGAAAGAAATAATTTCGTCAATAGAACACTAAATATAATGAATATATAAGACGTTTCATCCATCCTTAAATAGTTCCTCCAATCAGCGGGTTCAAGGGAAAGATCTTTCATCAAATTGATGTGGGTATTACGGATTCTGTTCATGCCACTTCTTACACCATTTCCTCTTCCGTTTTTTGCTTTTAATATATAAACGAACAGCAGCGTAGCACAAGAGATCGTCATCCATTTTGATAAGGTAATTCATTAGATGACGTTCGGAGGGACTGGCTGTGGAGCGGTCGTGAATGCCCCTCAAATTTTAGGCACTCCAAATGAAGCTGTACGGCTTGGCGCGGTTCCATTTGGAGCGATCGTGAATGGCTTTAGAGTTAGCTAAGAATGGTTTAGTGATGGTTAAGGATGCTTGAAGTCATGAAATAATTCTAGTTTCGTGTTTAAGATGGTTCTGGATGATTTACTGAGGTCTGAGGATGGTTTGCTTATAGTTAAACATTATTAAATTTGATACATCTCGCCAATTTTGAGTTACAGGTGGCTATGGACAGTTTAGTGGTAGTTAAGTATGATTGAAATCTCTTAAACTCGCCAGTTTTAATCTAGAGATGGTTTTTTATGGTAGGGTGATAGTTAAAAATAGCTGGAGTCGAAATAACTTCAGTTTCAGTCTAGAAATAATTCTGAATGGTTTAGTCATGGTTAAAGATGGTTTGTTGGTAGTTAAGTATGGCTGTAATCTCGAAAACACGACAGTTTTAATCTAGAGATGGTTTTGAATGGTAGAGTGATGGTTAAAGATGGCTGATGTCTACATAAAACGGTATTCGTAAGTCATTGATGGTTCAATTTCGTACTCATGCCTGGGCATGGTGATGAACAATAAATCCGATATAACACCCTAGTCCACTATGTGGCAGGCGTAACCTGGGGTAAAAAGATCCTACACAAAGTCTTGTCATCTGAAAATCTGATATGTAGCTACAAACCGTACAAATGTCGATACAGCAAAATCATATTAGTCAGTAACATCTTTATTTTATTGATTTGAGTAGATCGTTACTTAAATCTATTTATTATTTTATAATTACTGATTTACAGTTGAATAGATTTTGATAGTGGTACATTTGACAAACCGCTCTTTTATATTATTTATTTGGACGGGGATAAATTCCGGGCTATTACTAGGATTAGTCTGAACCTGAGACGGGGCGACGCAAGAAGTCAAAACTGACCGGTTATCCTCATAATTTCGATTCGCCATGGTTTAACAAGAAAGGGCTTACGTATATCAGTCAAATCGGATTAGAATTTAAGATGCTGAATCCGATCCGTTCCGAATACTTTAATATTTCACTGTCATGAATGTCGAATCCGAGCTTCTGTTCTCGAGCCCGATTGGACGGGGCTTTTTTCGATATTTAACGAGCCGAGTCAGTCGTAATTTATTGTCTGATAGTAACATATCAGTTCTAATTATTCGGACGAACAGTCAATTTAAGAGCAAGCGTCTGGAATTTTTTTTATCGGATGTGGTTCTGAAGTCTGAATTTCTTACAGCATGGCTAAAATATTCTGAGCGATACCGCTGATTCTAAACTTCAATAACTCAAAAAATAAAAGCAGTTTTGATGTATCGATGTTTCCTAAGCATTACCGTTATTAATTTTTTTAATGCTTCTTCATTAAAATTCGAAAACAAAACCAAAAATTTAGGATATCCTTGTTTTTACTGATTGTCTGCTTCAGACTATCAGACGCCTTTCGCAAAGACCTTTAAACCCAAATCACATGATCATCTGTTTTAAGTTCTTATGAAAGGCTGTTACTGGTTAAGAATGGGATGAGATGATTAGACATGGTTGTCAATAATTTAGTGAGAATTTTATCATAGATTTCACGATAATTTGGTATAGAGAGCTATGGATCATGTTAGTGATGGTTGTATAGACAAGGCATCACGTAGATTTTGTGTGGTTAATTGTGAAGTATTTCTGATGGTACCTCATCGATTAGCCACAAACTATCGCAAACTTATATCTATCGTCATGTCTGGTATGACATGACTCATAACTAACTATCTCAAACCACCCAATACCCCTTTACACAGAACTGTCTTGATGTTCCTTTAACGTTTCTTAACTATCGCTAAACGAGTAATAACCATCAATAAACGAAACTAACCTTGAGGTCTATAGTTTGCCCATCCTTGGACCATCACTAATCCATTCACAACCTAGACAAAACATAGACGTGGTTTTCGTATTTCAATCATTCTTGACCATCACTCTACCAGTCAAAATCTCCCCTATCTCAAAATCGTAGTGATTTCTGGACTTGAACCATTCTTAACTATTACAAAACCTTTTATAACCATACCTGACACAAAACTATCTTGATGTTACTTTAACGTATCTTAACCGTCACTAACGAGTCATACCCATCAATAAACTACGTAATATCTTGATGTATTTAGTTTGCCCATCCTTGACCATCACTAAACCATTCACAACCAACACTACACAAAACACTGTTGAGGTTTTCGTACTTCCATCATTCTTCGTCATCACTAAACCATTCCAAATAGCTCCTATCTCAAAATTTGAGATTTCTAGACTTCAACCATTCTTAACCATTACAAAACCTTTTATAACCATACCTGACACAAAACTATCTTGATGTTCCTTTAACGTATCTTAATTATCACTAAACGAGACATAACCATCAACAAACTACATAATATCTTGATGTGTGGAGTTTACCCATCCTTGCCATCACTTAACCATTCACAGCCAGCAATAGACAAAACACTGTTGAAGTTTTCGTACTTCAATCATTCTTGGCCATCACTAAACCAGTCAAAACCGCCCCTCCAACACAAAATCGTCGTGATTTCTGACTTGAACCATTCTTAACCATTACAAAACCTTTTATAACCAAACCTGACACAAAACTATCTTGATGTTCCTTTAACGTATCTCAACTATTACTAAACGAGTCATAACCATCAATAAACGAAACTAACCTTGATGTCTGTAATTTGTCCATCCTTGACCATCACTAATCCATTCGCAACCTAGACAAAACATTGTCGTGGTTTTCGTATTTCAATCATTCTTGATCATCACTTAACCATTCACAACCAGCACTACGCAAAACATTGCCGAGGTTTTCGTACTTCAATCATTTTCTTCATTCATTGCTAAACCATTCAAAACCATTCCTAACCGTACCTGACTCAAAGTTTTTTTGGGGTTGAACTTTTCTTAAATATCACCAAGCCAGTCATAACTATGACTAAATGAAAGATGTCTGTTTACCATTAAATGAAAAACGTCTTGGTGTCTAGACTTCAACCAACCTCAACCAAGGATCGTCGTCCAGAAATCACAATAATATTAAGTTAGAGGATGATTCAAGTTCGAAAAGCACGATTTCTCGTACTGGTTGTGATTGGTTTAATGATGTCAAAACATCGAAGATTAATAATTCGATGCATGAAATATCGATATATTTATTGATTGATCGTTCGATATTTTTCTTGATAATAGCACTATCGATAGTTAATTTGTTGTAGTTATGTTATGGTTATAAAATCAATGTTAACAAAAATTTGCTAGTATATATCGATCCTAGAAAAAGTATATCACTTTAATCACACGATCAATAATCAAAGTGGAGAAGGGTATCGTGTAAAACCTCCTCTTTTTACGGCCAAGTTTGAAAAGTAACGATGTGAACAAACCGACCAACAGCATAAAACATAACTAGTGGTTTTTCACCCCCGCGTACAAACGTAAAACAAGTGCGAAGGTGACAAATTACACCGGCAGAAATGTCTCGCGGTAACTCGTGGAAGTTCTTAACGGTAACTTTTCGATTTATCGACTCGTGGGAAAAAAGGTGGATCGCCTAATCTAGTAAACTAAGCCCCGCGAGCTACCTGGGGGACTTGGCAACTCCTGTTTTTGATTTATAAGATAAAACAGGAGAGGAGGCCACGTCGGAACTTTTTCCGATGGACCCGGAGGAAATGTAAAAGTGTTTCGGGGGGGGGGGCGAACAAGAAAACAAGTGTCATTTCTGTTTAGATCTGTCATCGCATGGAAAAGAGCCCGTCTCTCTTGGATTTTATAAGAAAAAAACTTATAAAAACAAAGTAGTTTCAAGTTTATAACAAGAATAAAACGTCCTAATCCAAAAGTTAAACAGTTCCGCCCAAGTTTAATCTTTTCCGTTGTTTTTAATCTGGTGAATCTTTCTGTCCAGACTAACAATTAAACAGGTATTAATTCACAGTTTGAGAAAGTAGGTAAACACAGTGATCTTTGCCACAATGTAAGAAAGATCCAGGCAAAATATAGAAAACATATAAAAAGCCTAATAGTAAAACAGAGCTATGGGTTGCTAGTGTAGGGGAGCAGTTCTCATATAATGTCCTCATTATTAAAATAAGATGTTTAAGAATAATGTGTGGTGTTTAGTGACCGTTAGCCAATGATTATTTGAAAATTTTGAGGGGCGGTCTGGTGTGACGTAGGTTTTAGAAAAAACACTTTATCCTGCCAACGTTTCGACCTTTATTGAGATCATCTTCAGGGGCTCAAAGTGTTTGCTTTCCGTGTAGATGTGTCACTCTTGTGTTACGTACTCTCAACACGACACGCAAGAATGAGACATCTACACAGGAAACGAACACTTTGAGCCCTGAAGATGGTCTCAATAAAGGTCGAAACGTTGGCATGAAAAAGGGTTTTTCTAATACCTACGTCACACCAGACCGCACCTCACGATCTCCAAATAATGTGAGAATGATATTCCACTTGAAGAAAAAGAGCCCGATGATGTCTTTTGTAAATATAATATTGTGACTATGATAATCCTGTACGTTTATACCACAAAATTTTAATTTATATATATATGTGAATAATGTACATGAGTATAATATCGCTATATTAGAGCGATAAATAAGTTGTCTTATCCATTCTGTACAAAGACTAAAATTACTTATAGTTTTGAATGTGTTGGAGTCAAATTATTCAATAAACTACCTGTACATATTACAACATTACCAACAAGAGTCTATTAAAAAAAAGAGTAGGCTACAAAACAACACATTTTAAACGCTGAATAAATTTGTTAAAGCAGAGATTGACACAATGTAAAATAATAAAATACATACACTCAATCTTGTTCACGAATAAAAATATTTATACTCATATTTATATAACCGAATCTCACTCAGAGCTGAGTACTCCTCCAAAAAATGTTCCTAGTTTCAAGGAACGCGAATCGCAGGAAGAACAGATTCCCGATTCCCATCTAATTCAAAAGGACGAGTTTAAGTGAAAAAAACCTCACTTCTTAGCTTAAATAGCCATCGCATACACGTTGAGACAAAGACCGTCAAAATTGTCTTCATGTAGGTCAAATAATTCAGGAGATTTGTACTTCTTTGTACTTCCTAGAAGCTTGGACACGCATTCGGCATTCTTCGTGACGTCGATTTTTAATTTGACTAATAAGAAATGAAAAATAATTGTGCCAGGCATAGACGAAAGGCAAGTTGTACTTTTCAAACAAATATTTCCAGTGTACAAACCATGAAATATTAGACTTTATTACATCCAAAGTTGTAATTTTTGACTAGCTAGTATCGGGAGACATCAAAACTTTTACAATACAGGAGAAGTGAAGCTTAAGTGTATACACCAAGGACCATGTTGGTCTCTAAATACAATAAATAGTTTGGTGTACCAGAATAACGTTCCTATAAAAAAATTCACTACTTTTCCAAGTCCGCTTGACCAATTAATATCTATCAATTGATTAAGGTTTATAGTTGAGATAAAAAGTCAGTGTAACGAGCGGGATTCGAACCCACGACCTTCGGCTAGATACGCCGCTACACTACTACATGAACTATCGTTACTTCGACCACGAAAACTAGGGAATTTGATAAGTTAAAATAAAGTATATCTTCACTAAAGCTCTCAGTGGCCATTTCATTTGTCGCCGAGAATCAAATAGATTACACGACATTTGAAAAATTGCAAAAAGGAGGGAAAATTCAAAAAGTGGGGTTGAGGTGGGAAGTTAGTCCGAGTGGATCGAAGTCACGATAGCTCAAGTGGTAGAGTAGCGGCGTATCTAGCCGAAGATCGTGGGTTCGACTCCCGCTCGTGCCAGTGACTTTTTTATCTCGACTGAAAACCTTAATTAATTGTAAGATATTAATTGGTCAAGCGGACCACGAAATATAATGGATTTAATTGTAAATAATGTTTGATTTCAGAATTAATAACACTAAATAGGTCATCGATATTTGCGTGTTGATGTTTGATATTTTTATATATATAATTGGTCCTCCGGGACGGATTTTATTCTATATAAATGAATCTAGTAAAAAAAGAACTCACACATGTATATAGAACAACACAGAATCGCACATATCGCATTAAAAATAGGCAAAAAAGAGCCAAAGAACTCAACCTACCTCCTGTCCGAAACACTAAGATTTAACCGTGAAGCCCCGATGCACACAGTAATGCTCAAATAGTTTAATATTTCTTTTTAAGCCAGTCGCACTAGCCGATAGGATAACTATATCGTCAGCATAAATTAATATATTAATTGCCGTATAGGAATTTCACGATATTTGGGAGGTCGTGTAAAAAGAGAGCGAATAAGATCGGGCTCAAATGGCAACCCTGACGCATTCCATAATCCACTTTAAAAAAAACTCTGAAAAGCCCTCATTACCACGCCCACTCGAAGAAGCACAGAGAATAAGGTTTTTTTTTGCTTTTTATTGTATATTACAACTACCTGCATTTTGGTATCTAGTAATAATGTATGAATAAGTAATTACGAAAACAAGAATGGAGAAACTACCCACTGGTAGTACTCCTAACTATTTTTTATTCAATTGTCACTGGTTAGAAGATCCCGTGGCTATCGTCTTTTTAGTCGACGAAGAGGGTTGGAAGGAATTCGTCGGGATGAGAGGATTTGAATTTGAGGATTTATAGTGGTTGGGAGGTTTTTGAAAAATTTTTGGTAACGGGAGTGGATTACATCTTGGACAAGGATATTTAGGTCTTTATGGGTAGTGTCGTTGGACACATAAAAGGGAGCATTAAGGATTTTTCTGAGGATGATGGATTGCGCTCTTTGGAAGCGTGGGATATTGGAATGTTTGGCTGAACCCCACACTTCCAGTCCATAAGTCCATATTGGCTTCACTAGGGTGATATAAAGTAGTCTTTTGTTTAAGAGAGGTAGGTTAGTACCTCTGTCAAGAAGTCGTGAAAGTGGTCTGTAACGTTTCATAACTTCTTGCCGTTTCAGTCGTGTGTGGGGATCCCACGTCAGACGTTTGTCAATGTATAGTCCTAGGTAGCGCACTTTGTCCGTAATTGGGAGGGGTTTTTGATTGAAGTAGACTCGAGGAGGGATCTTGTTGCGGAGGGTGAAGGTTATGTGAGTGGATTTTTCTGGGTTCAATTTGAGTCTTTTTTTACACCATGATTCCAGTAATGTGAGTTGTTCTTGAAGGTTGCGAGTGGAAATGACTGGATCAGAATTACTTGAAAGGATCGCTGTATCGTCTGCAAAGGTAAGAGTGGTAGTTTGAGGATGGGATGGGAGGTCTGCCGTGTACACTTGGTTCAGTACGGGCGCCAGAACATTGCCCTGCGGAACATCAGCAAGGAGAAGGTGGTTTGGGGAAGACGCCGATCCTTCAATAACTCGGAAGTACCTGTCAGTGAGGTAGCTTCGAAGGATAAGGTAATAGGTTGAGGGAAGTATGTCCATGAGCGAGAACAGCAAGCCCGGGTGCCAAACTCGATCGAAGGCCTGGGCCACATCAAGAAAAGCCCCCGAACAATACTGTCCCAACTCAAGAAAGGCAGAAATAACATCTACAACGCGGTGGCACTGCTGAACTGCTGAGTGACCGACACGAAATCCAAATTGATGGTCGGGGATAACTTTTTTAGAATTAAGGATTGGGAGGATACGTTTTAAAATAAGCCGTTCTAGGATTTTTCCTAAAATCGGTAGTAGGCTAATGGGTCTGTAGGAAGTAGGACAATGTGTATGCTTTTTGGGTTTAGGAATCATACGGATGACAGAATGTTTCCAGGGACTAAGAAAATAAGTTGTGCGTAGGACTGAATTAAATATATAGGTGATGAATATTACAGATTTCTTTGGAAGGTGTTTGAGGATTTGGGGAGTTAGCAAGTCAAATCCAGGAGATTTTTTAGGTTTGAGCTGGCGTATAGCATACTGGACATCTGACGGAGAGAAAGGTTTAGGAGGAAGAGATTAAGGGAGAGGAGAGTTTAGGAATTCTTCGATATGTCGAACATAATCTGGGTCTATGATATTGGCGTGTGGGGTGAAGACAGTGGAAAGGTGATCTGCAAAATGATTGGCTTTCTCCTCGTCCGATTTGGACCAAGATCCATCTTGACGGCGAAGAGTTACTTTATGGTAAGATAGGATTTTTCGAGTAGCCACCCAATTTTTCTGTGGTTAGTTGTTGTGTGTACTGTCTGAATTTGTCGGAGCGGTAAGCACTCAAGGATTTTAAAGTGTTGACCGTCTTAGAGGAAAATCCTAAGTAACTAAGTTCTAAAAACAATACCCGACAATTTACATCATCAAAAGCAGCTTTAAAATCCAAAAAGAAGCAATACGTTTTTTGCTTTGGCTTCGGCAGTCTTAAATTGACTACGTTAGCCAATACTGATAGATTTTCACTAGTCCAAAACCCTTTGCTAAACCCCAATTTGACTTTCACCTAGTAAATCGTTGGCATCAACATAAATTTCTATCCTTCTAAGCAGTAAGAAAAAATCTTGGGCCAACGATTCAGACACGAAATACCTCTGTATTTAGTAGGATCATTTCTATCCCATGAAAACAAGGAAAGAGCCTAATGCCCTTTATAATAAAACAAAAATAAAAGAATATTTATAATTTATTTAATTAATTAAATTTTAATAACAGACAAATAAATCTATAGAAAGAAACAGCGTCTTTGGTATCCTTCAACGTTCCTTCTTTTTTTTAAATTTCTCTTTTTCCTCTCCGGGTTATATTTTATTCGTAAAAGGCCAAATTAAAAGATACTCTCGCAAACAGTTCTTCCGCGTGTATTTCTCCTCCATTCAGGCAACTTTGTGCAAGGGTTAATAAAGAAAAAAAGATTTAATAAGCCAGCTATTTGACTCAAATCCACTACTTAAAGCTCGGAGCCGTTTTTTAATAAAGTCTCCTTTTTACAACCGTGTCAATACTTGGAGGAAAATTGAAAAATTACGAAAAATAACGTGCCAAGGAGTTTAATTAGTATAACTTATATAACATAAATACGACTGGAGTATTGGATTTCCAATGCGAAACCTAAAAGCAGAAAAAAAAGAACAGAGGTTCTAATCTTCGGAAAGTCACAGTGAGGAAAATATCGATATTCTGAGAAATCATTTGATAAATATTTAAATTTTTGTTATCGATTACCTCACCCTTAATATCGATATATGTGCCATAGGTGAAAACAAATTCACAATTTAATGCACAAATGCACAAATAGTTACATATAATATCGATATTTTTGAATTATAAAAAACTTTAATTTGTAATTTAACCAATCGATACCATTAAATCTATATTCGGTTATATCGATTGTTGGTCAAATTTAGGTTTTTGATAGTGACCATCTTACATTTAATATCGATATATGTGTTATTAATGGTTTCTTTAGGTTAAAAAATATCGACACAATATAATCGATATACTGAAATATCGAGTGTTGATCATTATTTAAGTTTTTGTTAGTGATCATCGTTACATTTAATATCGATATTTTTGGGTTATAAAAAACATGTTTAATATTCCTAATTGATATCAACTCCATATTCTGTTTGTTGTTGATTGTTGGTCAAATTTACTTTTTAGGTAGTGATCACTTTACATTTAATATCGACATTCTATGACGAAGATAAAAAAATAACGACAACGAATTGTATATAATTAATAAATACTTGCTTTTGCTATATATCTTAGTAGTTGTTTTTCCTTTATTTACCACCTAACACTTAATATCGATACTTTGTTCAAAGGTAAAAAACCATTAATTTTTAGTATAAATAATCGATACAATTTAATCGATATTTATGGTTTAAAAAATAATTTGTGAGGTTAAGATAAACAATATATTGATTTTTTTAGAAGACGTGTCAATCAACATTAATACTCTTGGTATCAACTATCAAAAAATACATATTTCAAACAGAATCCCTAAATATTGGGTTTTAAAAAAATCCTGAGGTGAGGATGAAAAATAATCCATTTTTGTAATTAAGAAGTGTGAATCAATATCGATACTCTTGGTATCAACTATCAAAAAATCTATATAATTAATCGATATTCTGATATATGTACTGTGGATAAATATTTAGTTTTTCCATGATTTATCAAACTTACAAATAATCGATATTTGTGGTTAAAAAAATAATTTGTGACGTTAAGGTGAAGAATATATCGTTTTTTTTCGAATCAATATCAATACTCTTTGTATCAACTATCAAAAAATCTATATAAATATTCGATACCACACAATCGATATTCTAATATATCGAGGGTTAATAAATATTTAGTTTTTCCATGATTTATCATCTTACCTTAATTAATTTTTATTATAAATAATTCATACAATCTAATTGGTTTTTATGGTGCAAAAAATCATTTGTGAAGTTAAGATAAAGAATATATCGATTTTTTCAGATCAATATCGATACTCTTGGTATCAACTATCAAAAAATCTATATAAATAATCGATACCACACAGTCGATATTCTAATATATCGAGTGTTAATAAATATTTACTTTTACCATGATTTATCATCTTACAGTTAATATCAATATTTTGTGTCATATGTAAAAATACATTAATTTTTGTTATAAATAATTGATACAATCTAATCGATTTTTATCTTTCAAAAAATAATTTGTAACGTTAAGATGAAGAATATATCGATACTCTTAGTATCAACCATCAAAAATGTATATAAATAATCGATATTATACAATCGATATTTTTTCTGATATATCGAGTGTTAATAAGCATTTCGTTTTTCCTTTATTTACCGCCTAACATCTAATATCGATATTTTGTTCAAAGGTAAAAAAAACATTAATTTTCTTATAAATAATCGATACAATTTAATCAATATTTATGGTTTAAAAAAGTAATTTGTGAGGTTTGGATGAATATATCTATAGAATATATCGATTTTTTTAAATAAGAAGTGTCAATCAATATTTTTTTCAATTTTTTCGAATCAATATCGCTAATGTTGGTATCAACTAGCAAAAAAATCTATATTTCAATCGAATCACTGTCCAGGTCTAACCATAGTTTTAATAATTTAGAATCTATCAGGATTAGTATTTTTATATTTGGTTCCTGAATTTATGTTTCGATATTAGCCTATCGATATTTATCGTTAAAAAAAAAATTTGTCAGTTTAAAATGAAGAATTTATCGCTTTTTTAAAATAAAGAATTCTAAAGTAAAACTCTCGGTCTCGACTAATAAAAAATCGATATCAAACTGGAAGAGTTTGAATTATGGAATTGATATTTTGATCAACGATGATTTCTCGTTTAATATTCAGCACTCTTTATTAAATATTTTAAATTTGTGTTTCTTTAGGTGTAGTACTGAAATTTTATCTATATTTTATATTTCGATATATCGATACATTTGTTATCGATACTTATATGAATATAGCAATTATCTACGTTCTTCAATCAAATTATGTTATCTAGGAACATATAATTGGAACAATGCCTGGATGACCAACGATCAAAAAAGCCTCGACCAAAAAGACTAAATTTCAAAAATAGTCAAAAACCTGAATTTGGTACAAATCCTGCTAAGATGAAGTATGTAGATGTTTTATGAGCTATTTGATCGTATTTGTTTGGGCTGGGAAAAAATAAATAAATAAAATGGGGGGAATAGGAAGAAAGAAAAGAAAGGAAGACTTACTTGGATTTTGTGGACTGTATATTGTAGCTGAGGAGCACCGCGATGGTGACCAGTGTGGATGGAAAACGGAAAATAGTGGATAGATTTGGAAAATATAAAAAAAATTCGGTTTCCAGGGTTTTGGATGCCCTCGCATCAACCCTCGTTCGGAAAGGGGGAGTTTTTCAAAAATTAGGTTTAAGTGTGCACTTAAAGGTATCAACGAGTTGATCGTTCGAGATCGAGACGAGAACTGACGGGACGGGATTTAAGCTCGGAAGAAGTACAGGATGAGAGGGCAAAGTCCGCTTGACTCTGCCCTAAGCCCAAACGGCGTCATTAATTAAAACTCATTGTGTAGCGGTTTATTACATTATTAAAGTTTCATTTAAATTAAGGTTTACCTCGTAATATAAATTATCCGCGACGTCATAACGAAATTAATACAATTTATGTTTTCTCTTTCCTCCAGCGATTTTTATTTTCAAATAAATTCTCATTTGGGTTCCGTCGGCAATTAAATTCACAATTAAAAGCGCAATGTGTAAGTGTTTAATTGGATATTTACTATATAAAATATTTGTTCAATTATTTGAACGGGGAGATGATTAAAATCGGCCAGGTTTGGGTCAATAAAGCTCACTCACAAATGATTAGATTAATTTTCAAAAACTTGTGATTCGAACATGTAGTTTTTGAATCAGTACGATTTTCTATATTAATATTTAAGTTTTAAAAAATCGATAAATTGTTAGGAGAAGAACGGATTTAAACAAAACACTCAACACAAGGGATTTTCAATTATTTTCAAAACCCCCGTCCTCCACCTACACCCCCCCCCCAAAGGGGATGTTTCGCATTCCGAGAAAACCGGGTCCGGCTCAAAACTCAAAAGCCGATAAGATTTGATCCGGATAAAAGAAAGATTTATTTATACTTTGCCTTTTGTCCCATAAGGCGGGTGGGGCCGGGCCGAGTTTCCTTTTCCTCCCAATGGTAAAGTGCACGGGTCCCATCTTGATATCAGCGTCCTTTGATTCCCCTTTCTCCAGCCTTTTCACCTCCTTTTTTGGGTAGGAAAAAAGGCGAACGGGTCAGGGGTTTTCATATTCGGCGGGCAAATTGAGTAAAGGACTCCTTTTCCATGATATAGTTTATCCACCATTTACATTTTTCTTCTAATGTCAAAAAAAAAATCGATATTTTAAGAAAAATAAAATACGTTGCTGCGATATTTACGTAACAGAACGCTTTGCGAGCTCAAACAAAATGAAAATGTTCACTTAAATTATTGTCTAAAATTGTCAAAAGTCACATCACCAATCATCTCCGACCAATCGCAATCCATACTACTGTCATATCTGACAATATTTAAATGGACAGAGTAGTGTAAATATGATGAAATCCTTATCCAACTATACACCAAACAAAAATCTATTAAAAAAGTAAAAAATATATCTTGCTTTTCTTTTTGTCGGATATGGACGAGAATCCGGATTATAAAAACTTCGTAAGCTTTTCTAACTTTTTTTTTTACGTAGATGCATTTCGAAGCTTTTTCCGCCGCTTCCTCCTTGGTACATTTTTCTAAAATTTGTTTAAATAATAATAATATAAATAGATTTTTGGACCTTAATAAAATTACAAACCAACTCGATCCTTATCTTTTATCTTTTCGTCTTTTTTCCTTAGCAATTTACTTTTTTTCCTCTTTTAGACAAAGATTCAATTATTAAACGTTAAAAAAACGTGAAATATTGATTAATATATAAAAATATGCACAAATCAAGTTATATTACAAGTGGGTGAAATTTTTTTTCCTGTCAGTATGCAGTCAATTGCAGATATGACTTAATTAAGGAGTTTAATTTTTGATTTGTGTTGTATCATCTGTTTTTTTCTTTCTTTCTCATTTTAACAGTTGTTATTTTTCTTTTCGTTCAATTTATTTCCGACGCTATTATTATTATCTTTTTTTTATTCTGTGTATTTTTACTTTTCTGATTATTTAACAAGACCTCTGGCAGACGGATCCAAGATCCATGTCCATAAATGCTTTGAAAGCATGATTTTCCATTTTTCTTAAGTTCAATAATAATAATAATTATTATTATTATTAGGCTCTTTCTATGTTTTCTATATTTTGCCTGGGTTTTCCATTGTGGCAAAGATCACTGTGTTTACCTACTTTCTCAAACTGTGAATTAATACCGGGTTAATTGTTAGTCTGGACAGAAAGATCCACCAGATAATAAAAGGAAAAGATTGCGTGAAATGTAATCCACAGCCAACCAAACCCTAACTTGAACTTATTGATAACCATTTCTAATCTTCCTTACCGCTTGACCTTTGGTAGAGCAGCGGCGTATTCAGCCGAAGATCGTGGGTTCGAATCCCGCTCGTGACACTGACTTTTTTCTCTCGACCAATACCTTTCATCAATATTAATTAATTGAAAAATGTTAATTGGTCAATCGGGCCACGAACTGTAATGGATTTAAGAGAACAATGATGAAAATTAAACAGTTTATTTCTTCAGAATTCAAATGAGACTGTATAAACATTTTAAATTCCGTTAAAAGTAAACATTGAAAAATCCTTTATCCTTGTTTTGTATTAAGGATTAAGTATGTTTACCTCTAATTGATATTCCCATTTAAAACATAGCATAAACAAATATTTCTTGATAAAAGCAAAGAGACAATTAAGGGAAGAATTTTCTTTTAGCGAGAAGATGAAAAAAATCAATTGGGTGGAATTTTTTGCCTGTCAGTGTATATCACAGCAGTAGGGTTAGAATTGGGTAAAGGTGGTTGGTGGATGGTTAAATTTTGATAAAGATAGTCAAAGGTGATTGCATGAAGTTTTAGTTAGGATTGGTTAGAAATGGTTATGTCAGATCTCATAATGGTTTTGGATCAGAATTGGTAAAAGATGATTACACACGACATTCCATTTCAAGTTATTTATGCGTATATATTGTGTCAAAAGTGTAAGCTGATTAAACTCCACGATACAATTTCCTCAACACACCCCGGGTCCGCCACTTAAAGCTGGTTTTTATCCAACTATAATAAATACACTCCCTTCCCTCTCACCCCATTCGAAAAACAACACCGTGTCTAATTCAATCATCACACCGTCCCCGGACGCTTTACCCCTTTCGGTCTAACGCGTTCCGGTCAAATAATTGAAATATCAGCAACGCCAGGGACGGCCGGTAATGAAGGCACAATTAAATTTACATCCCGGCGGGCATTTCTCACCGTTAATTGAACTGTGATCTCAATAAGGACGACTATTGCCGCGAAATTAGATTATGCATATTAGATGTTGAAATTCATGGGTAAAGCCCCTTGGGACTTAAACTATTAATTGGGTTGCCCGTTCCGATTTGCGAGACTCGCAGGATGAGAAAGGACTTACTTTTTCCTGCCTTGCTTAGTTGAAAGGCAAAACCTAGGAAAACAACATAGAAAACAGCCTAAAGATTTAATTGGGAAAAATACTCCATTTATAACTCAAAAAGGACAGCATAGCTTCGCATAAATATACATTAGCTTGTACTACAAGAAGTGTTTTCCCAGTCAAGTTCAACATAGAATTTAACCCTATGCGACAGGTCTAACTGCGATGTACTATTATGACGCCAAGGCCATCAAGTCCCATTGAGCTAACTTTTACCCAACTATACAAGCACTTTGTCAAAGCTTAAAATAACGGTTTGAGAGGATGGAAATTTTTCAATTAACTCTTAAAACTAAGACCTGGTGAGTGCTGTAAAATTCTCGGCTTTTAAAGCATTCAGTTCTTATGCTACAGCCGTCCGTTGCATAAATTATATTCATTTTGTTAAATCCAGTACGCTACAAAAGTTAAAACTTCTTAACGCTCATTACTATTTAAATTAAATTTTGAAAACACTTAGACTGGGACACTTATAAAAAAAATGAACATTGTTTGTAAAAAGTATACGTGAAGTATCATGGATTGTTAATAGCGATAGGAAGAATATCGACATATCGCATACATATCGATCATTTCTCACCAAAGTATCGATACTTTCACGATATGGCACATAATGCGTTATTCGGGGACCGCGGTAGCCGAGTGATTAGCATGAGAGACTCTCGGCTCATAGACCCAGCGGTCGTGGGTTCGATTCCCATCGTCGCCTCTGGCCTTTTCTTACACAATACCCCCCTCCAATATGAATACACATAATAATCGTCACCTTGGCCAATATGCGTCGATCAAAAGGCCATTTAAAAAGGGAGATAGAGAATTGCAGAGAATTCATTTAAGTATTACAACGCAAAAAGTTTTAAAAATAACTCATATTTTTCTCTATCCGATCAATCAATATTTTATATTTTTTTTAATTAGAAATAAAAAAATAATAAAACATTACAGCTCACAATGAAAAACGTCAATGTCTTAACAGGTTCATATCCCGAAATCAGAGTTGCCCGCAGTGTTGCCCAAACATGGCATGCAGAAAAAAACTATTAACGAATTTCCCTGAAACCACGTAAACATTTTTCCATTAAAATAACTATCTCAATGGCCTAAAACATTTATAAACTTTTGATCGGGTGGAAAGTAAAGGGTTGACGAATTCATTACAGCGGAATATGCCTTGCTATCAAGAACCGTTAGGGGGGGGGGGAGTGTAAACGAATTTCAAATCGAAAAGTCGCTAAACCACGTATACATTTTTCACTCAAATGCAATGTTCAATTTAAATATATTTAAAATGTATCGATACTTTTTCTATACACATATATGAAAATGAACTTAACGTAAAAAAATGGAAGGGACAAACGATGCTGCGAAAAAACAAACAGAGTTATTCGTTATCATCCAGAATCCTTAAACTGGTTCCAAAACAAAAGTAGTAATGAACAAAACAAGATCAAATAAGAAATGTTAACACTTCTGAATTAGAAAGAGAATTAAGTAAAAAACAAAAACTCCACCATAAATCAAAATTAAATTGTTACTAAATGATAGAAAAAAAGATTTTTTTACCTTTTTTAAATAAGGAGAATATAACTATTACCTTCACTGCAGTAAATGCACCATTCTCGAAAGGCTTAACCAAATACTAGTTAATAAAAGTAGATGAATTTTCCCTCCTTTTTGCCGATTTCAAATATCGTGTAATCTATTATCTTTAAAAGGAGGGAAAATTCGAAAGGTGGGTTGAGATGGGAAGTTGGTGTCTGAATGGATCGAAGTCACAATAGCTCAAGAGAAGCGCCGTTTTGAGCGGAAGATCGTGGGTTCGAATCCCGCCCGTGACACTAACTTTATCTCAACCAATACCTTCCATAAAAATTAGTTTTAGACATGTTTTCAAACTCAATTTACAAAATAGACACTGGACAAAATAGACATCAGAGACAAATTTTACGATTACGTAAATAAAATATTTAAAAAACCTATGGAAGGGGAGATGTAAAAGTTACATATTAATATCATACTTCTTTTAAGTACATTTATATATTTTAAACTAATTTTGCAATTTGTAATTAAATTAATTTTGTCAACTACCGACGTGTTATGTGTTTTCGCTCGTCGTCGTCACTTATTAAATTTTGTAAACGTTCGTTACGGAGTGTATTAAATTTCATACAGAAATATTAATTAAAAATTTATTTACGACCCTCCACCCTCCATTCGGTACTCATCGAATATCGTAAATTGTTTCTCTTCCCCCCTTTTAATGATACAAGTCAACTTCATACGATATTATATTACACGACGATGTTCCCAATGATAAATTAAACCTTTATTTATTTTCAGGAACTTCCCACAATTATACATTTTATACTTTTAATCATTA
>NW_019392774.1:680684-737244 GCF_000648675.2 Cimex lectularius | reverse complement strand
ATTTTCAGAGAAATGTTTAGATTAAAAGATATCACGATTTTCCGACGCCAGGACGTGATATCTTTCAAAATCGATAAAAAGCGAAATTACTCTGAAATGGTTGAGAATCGGACCATGGACAATATGAACTTTTTTGTTCATTTTAGGGTGAAGAATCTACTGGAGAAGTTTGTAGCACGAGTAGCAATTCACCCTGTATAGATATAAGATATGTAACCATCTCTAACTAGCCCAAATCCATGCTCATATTTAACCATCACCGCTCATCCTAAACCATCTACAATCATAATTCAAACTATAGTGATATTTGAGATATAACCATCTCCAACCAATCCAAATTCCTATACATAGCCATTATATCACCAGTCATCACTAAACCATCTCAATAGAAACTGCCCTATGGTGTATGCCCTATGTCTGTACGTCCCTAATGATGTACCTATGTCTAATGTTGCATATTCATATTTAACTATCACCAGGCTTCATGCCTACATTTTAACATTGAAAATCACCATTAATCCTTGCCGAATTTATCATGAAGATGGCGGGATGTCGAAACGCGTCTAATAGACCAAAGCAAAGAATCAGCACATCAAGATAATTGTTAACGACTAACCTCCGTACTATTGCCATGAAAATGTTTTATAAATACTATAAATAAATGTTTCAGAAAAAACATATTGATCTTCTAGCTCGTAATAGCGATTTGTCGATATGTGTAATATTTGGCGAATACAATTCGGGTAATATTTTATCCCCTCCCCCGAATTATTAATAGAATGATTAACGTTTTATTGCGGTATTGTCCGCGAAAGTGTTCTTTAAGCAAAAAAAGTAATCGAAGGGAGAAAGGACCTCTTTACGTTATTATAATCAATTACCCAGGTTATCTCGGGCAAATCCTCTCCTACCCCGGAGAAATAACTGTCTCCGCCCGTCTCGCCTGTTTTTCCGTTCGAACCCCATCCCTGGTCATCACTCACCCCAGCCCGGTCGGGGTTAGCCCAAGGGGTTGGCGGAGGGGAAAAAATGAGACCAGGTGACGGCGGTGTTATTAACTTTGTTAAAAAAAAGGGGGATGATATAAGCTGTATTTTGTTTAAGATGATCGGGGAGTTTTATTGATAAGTTCAGATTTATACTGTCACCATAGGTGAGCTGTTTTGACGGATTCAATGCATGAACATATTATAAAAGAAAATGTGAGATGTGCGGTGAAGAACTGGTCTGATTTGGTCTGTCATTTCTTATTAGGTACGTATCGGCATCGAGCTATCATCAGCAGTGGTTTTATTGGATGGGACATCAGGCAACCAGAAAATTTGAAAAATGGCTGGTCATGGTTTGCTATGGTTAAATAAATGTAGTAGGGGGTTAGAGATGGTTATGTCAGATATGAAATTAGTATGGGCTAGCATGGCTGGTTATGATACAATCTAAAAAAATAACGGTAAAAATTCGGATAGTGTTGGATTTGGAGAGCTGTTAGCATCTCAGATATCACCTTAGTAAGATTTGGGATTTGTTAGGGTTGATGGGCTAAATAAGGGTAATGATGGTTAGAAATGGTTACTCACCAGATGTCGCGGTAGTTTGGGACATCAGGCAACCAGAAAGTTTGAAAAATGGCTGGTCATGGTTGGCTATGGTTAAATAAAGGTAGTAGGGGGTTAGAGATGGTTATGTCAGATACGAAATTAGTTTGGGCAGATAGTAACAATTTGGATAGTTTTGGAATTAGAGAGCTGTTAGCATCTCAGATATCACCTTAGTATGGATTTGGATTTGTTAGGGCTGATGATATGGCTAGGTATGGGGAACGATGGTTAGAAATGGTTACTCACCAGATGTCGCGGTAGTTTGGGACATCAGGCAACCAGAAAGTATGAAAAATGGCTGTTCATGGTTGATTATGGTTAAATAAGGGTAATAGGGGGTTAGGGATGGTTAAATCAAGTATGAAATTAGTTTGGTTTAGCATGGCTGGTTGTGATATAATAAAAAAAAATGGTAAAAATTTGGATAGTTTTGGATTTGGAGAGGTGTGAGCATCTCAGATATCACCAGAAATGGTTACCCACCAGTTGTCGCGGTAGTGTTGGTTAGAATTGGCAAGATTATCACCCAATTTAAGTTAAAATTGTTTAGAGATAGCTGGTGAGATGATGGTGTAATGATAATAGGGATCGTATGAGATGGTTACGTTACAGATATCAAAGTGGTTTGAGTTGAGATTGGTTAGAATTGGTCCAGGATAGTTAAATACAGTTTATTTGTACACCATTTAAGATTATGAATTGCCGAAACGCATTTGTTACCAAAGTATGAATAATAAGTGAACCAAGATGATCGAAAAAGAGCAAACTAATGGCTGGACTCTGTTGAGTGGCAATATTAAGCTCATAGACCAAAAAACGTTAATATCACGGGGGGGTTTTTCAGTCTGTTTTTTTTTTCAGACTGAAAACAGTCCGTTTGAGACAACGGCGTGTAAAATAAATAGCGAATTTCTACCAAAACTGCAATTTCTTTGATCAACGAGATCCCATTACTACTTTTCAAGTAACAGCGCGGGTTGTTTTCAGATATTTATGAGAGCCAGTTGAAACTTGTTTTTTCGCATTTCTTTCTCCAGTGAAAGGTGTGCAGTTTCCGTATCGCCCGGCTGCTTTATCCAGTTTAATTTGTCTCATTTTAAAAACCCCATCCCATCACGACCCCCTTTTTCAACTCCCATGTGCCCATCAAACTTCCTTAATTACCCCCTTTTTTTCAGAAAAATTCACAAACGGTGTCCACTTTAATTGCTTTCTAGTTCCTTTTTAATCTCGCGCTCTTGGTTACACTTTACGACGGCTCGTTGACCGTATCAAACATTATTTTAACGTTAGGATGAAATTTCGAATTATTATTATTCTTATATGTTTATCGAGACATATTTCAACCGTAAAGGTTTATTCACGTATAATAGTATTAAACAAAATCTGGTCCGCCTGGTCTCGCTGTGACTCGTACTACTTCGACAACGCAACTTCCACACATGAACTTCACACCAGAGTCAGCCTAGTTTCGCTTTTTTTTCAAGTTAATTTTCTATTATAACGAAATTTGATGGGAAGTAAAGGTCAAACTCGCAAAATGTCCTTTGATGGCGGGAAAAGACGGACAGGGCGGACCTGAGCTGCAAAAAAAGCAAGAGAAAACAGATCCGCAAAGTCCAACGCAAAAGGATTTAAATAACTCTGTAATTTACTCAGAGTGAATAGGAATTAGTGAAATTTCTTCATGAATCTATAGTTTCATCCATTACGATAGTCTCCCAAACCATCTTCGACCGACCTAAACTGAACTCCTGTTAAATCTGGTATGTAACCATCTTTAGCCACTACTATCCACATTAAACCATCACATCACCAACCGCCCCTAATCAATCCTTTGCCAAAACATAGTGATATATGTCATGTAGCCATCTCTAATCAGTCCTAACCCATATTTAGCCACATTATCATCTACCGTCTCTAACCCCATGCCATGCCCTAACCATCCCTAACCATCTCTAACCAATCCCAATCCATACAAACAGATCTGGCGTGAAACCATCTCTAACCATCTCCTATGCTTGTCGAACCATCACACGCCTAACACAAACTACATTGATATATGATAATTAACCAAGTGATCAACTTTGAATTATTATTATTCTTATATGCTTATCGAGACATATTTCAGCCGTAAAGGTTTATTCACATATGTTAGTATTAAACAAAATCTGGTCCGCCTGGTCTCGCTGGGACTCGTATGACTTCGACAACGCAACTTCCACACATGAACTTCACACCAGAGTCAGCCTAGTTTCGCTTTTTTTTCAAGTTAATTTTCTATTATAACGAAATTTGATGGGAAGTAAAGGTCAAACTCGCAAAATGTCCTTTGATGGCGGGAAAAGACGGACAGGGCGGACCTGAGCTGCAAAAAAAGCAAGAGAAAGCAGATCCGCAAAGTCCAACGCGTAAGGATTTAAATAACTCTGTAATTTACTCAGAGTGAATACGGATTAGTGAAATTTCTTCATGAACCTATAGTTTCATCCATTACGATAGTCTCCCAAACCATCTTCGACCAACCTAAACTGAACTCCTGTTAAATCTGGTATGTAACCATCTTTAGCCACTACTATCCACATTAAACATCACATCACCAACCGCCTCTAACCAATCCTTATCCAGAATATAGTGATTTATGGCCTGTAACCATCTCTAATCAGTCTCAAACCATAGTTAGCCACATTATCATCTTCCTTCTCTAAACAATCCCAATCCATACAAACAGATCTGGCGTGCAACCATCTCGAACCATTTCCTGCGATTATCGAACCATCACATTGCTCACATATCACATATGATAATTAACCACGGGACCAACATTGAACCATAACATCACCAACCGCTTCTAACCAAACCTTATTCAAAATATAGTGATATATGATATGTAGCCATTCTAATCAGTGCTAAACCATATTTAGTCACATTATCAACTGCGGTCTCTGACATTGGTCCCAATCCATACAAACAGATCTGGTGTGCAACCATCTCTAACCATCTCCTATGATTATCGAACAATCACCATTAATCCCAACACAAACTACTTTCATATATGATAATTAACCACATAATCAATATTGAACCATAATTTCACCAACCGCCTCCAACCAATCCCAATCCACACAAACAGATCTGGCATGAAACCATCTCTAACCATCCCCTATGCTTATCGAACCATCACATTCCCCATATATCCTAACACTAACTACTTTGATATATGATAATTAACCACGTGATCAACTTCACTAGTTTTCGTGGTCCGCTCGACAAATTAATATTTTTGAAATAATTAAGGTTTTTAGTTGAGATAAAAAAGTCGTTGTCACGTGCGGGATTCGAACCCGCGACCTTCGGTTTATTACGCCGCTACTCTACGACTTCAGCTATCGTGACTTCGATCCACTCGGACACTAACTTCCCATCTCAACCCCACCTTTTGAATTTTCCCTCCTTTTTGCCATTTTTCAAATGTCGTGTAATCTATTTGATTCTCGGCGACAAATGAAATGGCCACGGAGAGCTTTAGAGAAGATATACTTCATTTAACTTATTAAATTCACTAGTTTTCGTGGTCCGCTTGACCAGGCCCAAAGGAGGAAAATTCAAAAGGTGGGGTTGAGTTGGGAAGTTAGTGTCCGAGTGGATCGATATCACGATAGCTCAAGTGGTAAAGTAGCGGCGTATCTAGTCAAAGGTCGTGGGTTCGAATCCCGCTCGTGACACTGACTTTTTATCTCAACTAAAAACTTTAATTAATTGAAAAATATTAATTGGTCAAGCGGACTTCGAAAACTAGTTGGTGCAAGAGCCAACAATCTCTAGCCCTCGTCCAAAAAAAATACACGAAGCCTGATTTCTACCCACCCCTCACAGACCCACCACTGATGATGGGGAGAAAGTGAAACGCTTCTGACAGTTCAAACCGATCAGAATTGGTATACTTAAACTGAAACGGCCAAATTGCGAATAAAATTTCGTCGGATTATATGCCATCATACGTCTTATAACTTAGTCTGACTCGTCTTGAAAGTGAAAATTGTTTAAAATCGATATTGACAGGCAGATGTTTACCATACAATTTCATTTTTGCCCTGATTTAATTAATGCATCCATTCAAGAAGCGTAAACCGGTTTCAAACTAGCAAACCCATTTTACTAATTTAACGCAGAATATTAATTAAATGAGGGAAAAACAGCGCAATAAAGTTAGAGACTAATAACCTATTTAAGTTGGTTAGAAAATGAGTCGGGCCGGAATAATTCACGCAACGGGGTTGATAGAATGAAAAAAAAAAATATTTTTTTTCAAAACCAGAGACCGAATTAAGTCGAGTTGGGCAATTTCAAGGAAACGGGGATCAACTTAAAAATTTTAAGTAAAAAAGCCCATCGATAAAACGCCAAGTTTAAAAAATGAACAAGTTTTCAACAGGTGAAATTATTTATAACTCGGAAAGGAAACTTGGTTAATATTTTTAGAATATTTAAAACTTGCTGGACGTTTTATTTTTATTTTCCACTCGTAGGATTTTCCGATTGATTTATAAACCATGGTGGTAGAATTTAATTTTGCATTTGTACTTTGTTTAAACTTACATTGTGTCGGATCTTGAGTGTACTTTAAGCCTTGCTTTCTCTGATATATATGAAAGTTTGGATGTACCAAGAGGCAACACATCAGGTGGGAAAGTTTGTTTGAATTGTTCTGTTTGTCTTTTACTCGGTGTTACTTTTGATTTTGCCACTGTGAAGTCCCGGGTAGAGTAGAGGGATGGGATGGCAGACGGGGAAAAGGTGGAATTTTCAAGGCTGAAAAGCTTTTATAACAGGACCGCTTTTTATCCTTGCAATGTTTCTTATTTCTATTTTCGATGAGAATGACGGCCATTTTTCATAGATTCGATTCTTTCAAGCACGTTTTCTTTAGGATGGTCACAACTCCCGAAGGGAAAGAACCCTGGCTTTTCGAATAAGGGTGAAAAAAATTGACGAATTGTTGGTAGTTTGGCTTAGGGCCAGAGGCAAACCCTTGTACATGCGGGGTGAAATCATTTCGCATTGTTCCCCCCGGAAATTCTTCTCCTTTTCCCTTCCTTCTTCCTTGTAGCACCTTTTTCTCCCACCAACCCCGGAAACTTAAAAACTCGCGGTCTTATGCGAATTTTCCGTTAATAAAAAACCCGTCAAATTTGCCAGAAAGTACTTTTGAAAGAAAGATTTATCACTTTATATTTCGTGGTATCTATCGGGTTGACGGTTTCCCTGATATATAGGCACAATCTCGAACGTTCTAATAAATTAGACTTTTCAAAAGATTCAATTTCACCCTCGGGGATTCCATTCCGATTTTCTTATTTGCGAATAGTAGTTTTTCCAGCCCAGAAACGATTTTGGATCCTTTTATCCATTTCTGAGATAGTTTTATTTAAGAACATCAGCATAGAAACTATCTGTAAGGTGGTGTACAAGACGTGCAGTCGCTCAAAACGTTTCGGCATTGCGCCGTCATCAGTGAGGAAATGGGTTGAATGAACCTTGTAAAAACCTACGCACAATACATGCATGAAATATTCATAAAAAGACCAATTTTGGTGGTCCATCCAGATCGCGGTCTCATGCAAACACACAAAAAATACAAAACCTTTGTACCTTCCGTTCTTTTTAAGCACTTCAATCTCAAATCCCCAATGAAAAAATCTGATCTAATTAATAAAGGCCAAGTTCTAGAAATCCGGCCCAGAGGACCAAAATGTGTATTACAACAGACGATCTTGTATTTGAAGTCAGGCTTGTTTACAGCCGAATCAAAGAAACTGACCCTATTCATTACAGTGATAGTTTTACAATAAACTAAATTCAGTCCTCTACAATTAATTAGTTAAATTCATTAATTAAACTAATAGTTTCTGAGATAGTTGAAATAATTTAATGAAAGACATGTTTTCTTTTTGCTGGGATAAACAAATTTTGACCCGGTACATAGGTTTATTCATTCCCAACTCTTTTTATACACATTTAAAAATATTATAAAATATATATGTTGACATATTTGACAATATTTTCTGAGATATTTGCCAAAATGTAGAGAAAAACAGGTTTTTTGTGTTTGTGACAATTAAACGAAGCGTTTTTAATCTTGTTGGGGATAAATTCATGGCCATATAAATATATATACATATACATAATAAGCCTGAACGCATTTCTCTATAATCTATCCGGCCCGGAGGACCACACCTGGATAATTCAACCGACGATCTTACACATATTAACTTTAGGCTTATTAAGTTAGCCAAAGCACTGACCCTGTTCATATGATGTGGGAGTTAATTTTAAATCTCTGAAACATTTTCTTTTTGGCGTTTTAAAAAGCCGTCAACAGTTTTTGAGATATTTGCAAAAATGTAAAGAAAAGCAGGTTTTTGTGTTCGTGACAATTAAACGAAGCGTTTTTATTCTTGTTGGGGATAAATTCATGGCCATATAAATATATATACATACATATAATAAGCCTGAACGCATTTCTCTATACCCTATCCGGCCCCGAGGACCACACTGTATAATTCAACCGACGATCTTACAAATATTAACTTTATGCTTATTAAGTTAGCCAAACCACTGACCATGTTCATATGATGTGAGAGTTAATTTTAAAAGCTCTGAAACGTTTTTTTGGGGTTTTTAAAAGCCGTCAACAGTTTTTGAGAAATTTGCAAAAATGTAAAGAAAAGCAGGTTTTTGTGTTTGTGACATTTAACCGAAGCGTTTTTAATCTGGTTGGAGGTAAATTCATGGCCATATGAATATATATATATATATAATAAGCCTGAATGCATTTCCCTATACTCTATCCGGCCCGGAGGACCACACTGTATAATTCAACCGACGAGCTTACACATATTAACTTTAGACTTATTAAGTTAACCAAACCACTGACCCTGTTCATATGATGGAGTTAATTTTAAAATCTCTGAAACCTTTTCTTTTTGGCGTTTTTAAAGCCGTCAACAGTTTTTGAGATATTTGCTAAAATGTAAAGAAAATCAGGCTTTTTTGGCCGTAAAACTTAAACGAAGCTTTTTTGACCAAGTTTGTGTCTCTCTTCTCTCCATTTAGATAAGGGGAATTGCAATTAATTGTGCTACAACTAATGTTTTTCAAAGAATATATTCTAGGAAGACAAAATAATTAGGTTTTAAAAAATACAGTTTGCGCTCATATTCATTAGAAAGGCTTGGGCATAATTGATATCGTCACATTCTAAATTAATAGCACAGAGTATTGTTTGAGAGTGCGTTTAAACCGTGACCATTCTTCGTAAATTATGTAAAATGATGAGTTCATTTTGCTTTGTTTCACCATGATAATAGTACTGTTTAATTCATGTGTGCTTTCATGTTTATGTATTACTTTAGAGAATGCTATTTGGCAAAGGACAAATTATTTGATTCTTTGTTTTGTTGTATTTCAGGTCAATTCCGTTCGCCGAGGATAACGGAGCACCCTTCGGACGCGATAGTGCCGAAAAACGACCCGGTGACGCTCAACTGCAAAGCGGAAGGGAAGCCCGAGCCGCGGATCGACTGGTACAAAGACGGCGAGAAGCTCGACCTGTCCAGCCCCGAGTCGAAGACCCACCGGGTCGTCAACTTCGAAGGGTCCTTGTTCTTCCTGAGGGTCGCACACGGTAAGAAAGAGCAGGACGACGGTGTCTACTGGTGCGTCGCCACCAACCAGGCCGGCAGCGCGACCAGCAGGAACGCCACCCTCCAAGTAGCAGGTAATTGGCTAAACTTTCCACGTCGATAACGGATAGTTTGCAGGGAGGGTTATCTGTTCCCGGGGAGTTGGTTAAAGGACGACTTCTGAACTTGCGGATGTCGCAAATTCTTGTCCGGGGGGCTGGAGAAACTCTGATCTCTCTGGCTATTGTTTCACCCTTATCGTTGCTCAGGGATTTCACTTTGTCGATCCCCAGCCTATTCGGAATTACCGGCTTATAACGGAAGGTCATAATTTTCTACTTTTAATGCCGACGTCGGATTGGAACTTAAACAACCCCCCAGAAATCGGTTGATAATTATATTCACGAATCTCAAACTTCAAACACAATCATCATAGTGTTTAAAAATATATTTGATGAACGCAGCTAATATAAAATATAAGATTCAATTGTTAATCACAACACTACAGAACAAGCTTTGTTAAAACGGACATCAAAAGGCGAAAAGGCGTCTATTTCTCATAGTCTTACCACGCCTAGTCGTACCAGTCTGCCTTATCCTTAGCCTAACGTGAAACCTTGATGCAATATATACCAATTGTTAGAACTATTATCTCTCCGGTATTCCACAATTTGGTCCCTTTAAAGAAAGATCACTAGGTCGAACAGGTTTCACACAGGTCATAATTGGCTGACCTATTCTCAGATAAGGTTGTCATTTATATATTTTCTAACTTTCATCGCTCTGAAGTTCTACAATCAATTTTATTCCAGGCAAAAAATGGGTCAAGTATTTGTTAAGCATGTCTGCCATATTCTCATTCTTTGTAATTAAAGTGTGACTATTTCTTGTTCGAGAACATTTCTAATAAAAACATTATTTGGTGTGACAGTAGTATGCCGTATCCTGTCTTTGTCCTTTTAAGTTTTTTTTCTATTTCCTCCATGATTTGCAATAAAAAAAATTTTCTCAAAAGAAGACTTCTTTACTACCGTGGTTGTATAAAATATTATGGTTTATACTGATCTGACATATCCTAAGTCTTCTAAGCGTCAATGCGTTTCCTGCGTTTATGTTTTTAATTTTTTATCATTTTCTTCTTTGGTTTTAGATTGTTGTTAATATAGTCTAACCCCCGAAGAAACTATTTCCCTATGTGTGTTGTATGTACCATAAATCATTGTAGGTTAGGCTGGTACGATTCTTAGACGACCGTATTCCACACGATTGTAACCTTAGATTATCTTAGATTTCTTCAATTAGGTATCGGTTTATACCAAATTTGATCGTCCTGTTAAACAAACTGGGATGTCCTTTGGTTATATAGGTCTGCCCTATCCTCAACCTTATGCCAAACCTCTTTATTTATTCATCTTAATCTTGTGTATGCGGCGAAAGAGCCTTGCTCCTCGTTTATCAAATAGGACTATTGATTTTTTCAGGTTTTTTATAAGCTTCCACAATTATATGTTACACTAGTATGGCTTAATCTTAGACAACCGCATTCCACTGGATTGTAACCCTAATTTAACTTCGATTGCTTTAATTATGTAACGGTTTATACCAAATAGGTCGTTCTGTTGGACAAACTGGGATGTCCTTTGGTTATACAGGTCTGCCCTATCCTCATCATTTATTTAGCTTAGGCTTGTGAAATGCAAGGAAACAGCCTTGTTCCTCCTTCATCAAATAGGACTATTGATTTATTTTTCGTATTGGTTATAGCTCACTAACTTCAGGTTTTTTATAAGCTTCCAGAATTATTACAGGTTAAACTGGTATGGCTTATTCTTAGATAAATCGCACGCTATTCCATTGTTATTTCCTCGATTTATTTAACAATGTGTCAGTTTAAGCTAAATTAGTTTTCATATTTGACAAACTGGTATTTCCTTCGGTCCTACTGGTCTGCTTTATTCTCTTATGCCAAACCTCCTCGTTTTATTTATATTCCATTAGTTTAAGTTTGTGTGAAGTGGGTAAAGAGCCATTTTCACGGCGCCCCAAAATTCTTCTTTTTTTCAATTATGACCCTAGATTATCTCCATTATTCTAATCATGTATCCGTTTATACATGCCCTTTTCGAACAAACTGGAATGTCCTTCCGTTACACCGGTCTGCCCTATCCAGGCATTATATTTATCAATTGTCTTCCCCAACCTTATACCTCTGTTCATCCGTACTTTTCTCATCGTATAATTCGGAATTGACTTGAGCTAATTTTTTAAACGGTGTGCTGTCGTATTCTAAATTATTCATTTTTTTATAAATCCATAACTAATCCGATTTTCCGTGTCCTCCCTTGACCGATTTGTCGAAGAGAGGCTCAACCCTTCTTGAAAAGAAAATCGAAATTTATCTGCCGATGGGCAGTAAAGCCCAGGTGAAACGCCGGCCATCCACTGGTGCGCGTTCACCCCCGTCTCCCGGAATTCCATTGTTCAACGGCGATTGCCGGGGGTTAATGGGCCGTCAAAGGACGCCGTCCGCCCCCAAGAGGCAGGGCCTTATCTCACGGGGCCACTTAAAAACTCCAAGGTTTTCTACTGTCTCCACGGAGACTAAATTCAACTCTAAGGACAACTGGAAATACTATTTCACATTTAAAACAAAGACGGCTCAAAATTTTACATACTTCATATACACAATAGAAATTGCGGTCAAGGATAACAAGTTAAATTTCCTGGGCTTAACGACACAAACTAGGAAAGGTAGAATAAAATGCCAAATTTCCAGAAAACCGACAACAACGCACACATCAATCTACATACACTCCAAACACCCGTGTAACCAAAAATGGCAGGTTACGGATGATTGATCGAATGATTAGAGTACCCCTATCTCCTGCAAAATACATCAAAGTGATGAATTCAATAAAACATATTGCCGTCAAAAATGGTTTCGAGAGCACTTCCATTGACCAACTAGTTTCCATAAAATTCAAAAAACTGATTATAAATACAGCGACAAACTTACTAACAACTGAAGACTCCAAAGGTTTCTGTTGCACTCCTACATCAAAGACATCAGCGAGAAAATCGTTACCATGTTAAAAAAAGACAAATAAGTGCCATACAAAAACCAAGACTGTAGGCAAAATTCAATGCAACGACAAGGATAAATTTGTTTAGGGATGGTTAGGGATGGTCTCAGTAACAGACAAAAGAAAACTTTATGGGACTTCTGAGCGTTCCAACTTCATTCGAATCCAATCAGTCAACCTCTCTTTCTATGTGTCCGATCACATCATCCATACCAACCTAAATGTCGCTCTTATAACCGAGATAGTCCAACCCCGCTTCAAAACGTTCCATTCCAAACTACCCCATCATCGGATCCCTTTCGTCAAAAACCTGTCATCCACCACCTAGCCTAATAATCCCAACGGAAGACTGAAGCGACAGTGGCCCCGCGACAACCTTAACACAACATCAGTCTTCTAGGACAGATCTAAATCTTATGGATGTACTAACGACTACCATCACTGGATTGAGCTGTTCAAGCTTTCATGCTACAAATGTATTTGTGAGTCATGTGATGCGGTAGATGTGGGACAAACTGGCAGAAACTTTGACTCCAGAATATCCGAACTCATCCCAACAGTCGATAGTCAATCTTCAAAGACTTTCTGATCCAGCATGGACACACTCTCCGTGTCCTATCAACTGATTGTTGTACAATCCGAGGCATAATTGTCTACATATGGAAGTAAGTAAACAGATGAATGTGGTTTACGGTAGAATGAGGATATGGCAGATCAGTACCAAAATTTTACACAAGCCTTGATTACAGAACAGCACAGGTCAATTTCATCCATCAATATGTGGACGAGAAAAAAACCAGCTGACAACAACAAACAATATTTATTTTAATTACAATACAGTATAACTATTGTAGTTTCGTACTGAGTAAATACAAGAAGTGTACACTAAACAGAATTATACAAGGTTGAAAAACACAGTTGATAAATATAAACTGAACCTGAGGATGTGGCAGACCAGTATAATCGAAAGAAATACCAGTTTGTCAAATAGAAAAACCACTTTGGCCCAAACTGATAACTATTTAAAGAAATCTTGGTAAAAGTGGGGTTACTATCGAGTAGCTTGCGGCTTGCGTAAGAATAAGGCATACAAGTTTAACCAATAATAGTTGTGGAAGCTGATAAAGATACTTTAAGTTAGATAGTGAGCAATGACCAATATGAGGAAGCGATCATTTGTAGCAAAACGCTCTTTGGCCATCTTATAAACATAAATAAGTACATAAGTAAATTGGCATATTGCTGAGGATAGGGCACATCTGTATAAACAAAGACTTCCAAATTTGTTCAATAGGACGACCATTTTTGGTATAAAACATACGAAATTAAAGAAATCGAAGTCAAGTTAAGGTTACAATAATACAATTACATATTTCAATTAATCAATTTTTATGTGAGGTATTGGTTGAAATGAAAAAGCTAGAGTCACGAATGGGATTCAAACCTACGATCATCGGCTAGATACGCCGCTGCTCTAACCACTTGAGCTACCGTGACTTCGATCCTTGAAATGAGAAGTTGGTGTCCGAGTGGGTCGAAGTCACGAATCCCGCTCGTGACACCAGCTTTTTCATTTCATCCAATACCTTACATAAAGATTAATTAATTGAAAGAAGTTATTTGGTCAATCGGACCACGAAATATAATGAATTTAATACAATTACAGTTAGTTTGAGAATACGGCAGACTAATACAACCGGTGTGAAATCTATTTAATCTTTCTTTCTCAAGAAGATAAGGATTATTGATGAGATGGAATATTTTAAACAAAAACCATGCGTAACCAATTGAAAAAATTTAGCCGTCTGAGAATATGCCAGACTGGTATGACAATGTGGAACCTTCCTTTAGAAGAACAGAATTATAGACTACGCTAGAGGTAATAGTTCTAACAAACGTTGTATATTTCTAATTGCGGTATTAAGACAGTCTGAGGATATGGCAGACCAGTTTAACCAAGGAAGAATCTGAGACGATAATGCCTCTTTGTGTAAGGACGATATTAAGGACCAGCGTGGAAGCTTTTCGATCAGATCCTCTTTCTGTAAAAGGAAAGAATTATTCCCCATGCAGAATATTTTCTATGCGTATCTAACTGTAACTGTTTTCGCTGTAGTCTGAGGATATGGCAGACCAATGTAACTATTGTGGATCCTGTTCGATCTTATTGTATTTTTCTAACAGAAACAGTGATTCTGATTGAGTAGATGTGGTCTATTAGACATAGTTTCCCATTGCTATTTGCCTTTTGTAATTTATCGATATCACAATCCGTATGGCCTTTAAATCGATAGATGCCAGAAGTCCGTTTGAAAGGGATCGAAATTCAGCATTACAAGCTAATAACAATAATAAACGAGTCGGTCCAAGCCCCCACTGGGCGAAAGGGTCCGAGAGGGAAATCCGTTTAATAATTACCCCCAGCGTGTTTGATGGGCCCCAAGAGCACGATCGGACATGACGCCCCTGGAGGACCGCAAACGCCTGGATCAAACCGTCCCCTTGTCCGACGAGCTAACAATGTCGGGCCGAAATATTCATGCCCCTGTCCGCGAAATAATTAAAACAGTTTTCGATCCAATTGAAAGCCGGGTTATTTCCGTAATACGAAGTTTAGATAAGGGTAGAGTTTACGGTTTAAACTGGGTGGGGAGGCGTTTTGCTGTCTGGACGATCGATGAACAGCGAGGATCCACGTATGAAAAGCTCAATAAGATAACTATGTCCTTTTTTTAATCCTTCTTAGTTCATTACGTTAAAAATTTATCGTGGCATATTTACCACCTCCTTATCCTCTCTTCCTCCATGCACTTCACTGTCAGCCTGTCTCTCTCTCTCTCTCTCTCTCTCTCTCTCTCTCTCTCTCTCTCTCNAGGTTAATGAGACAAATCTAGGTAGGTAAATAGTTTATATATATGTATATATATATATATATATATATATATACATATATATAAACTATTTACCTACCTAGATTTGTCTCATTAACCTCTTTCATCATTTCATTCTCTCTCCCTCTCTCTCTCACTCACTTTTCCCGATAACATTACCGTTTTCCCCTTTGAAAGTTACTGGCTTATAACGTAATTGAATTAAATTTTGCGCCATTTACATTCGTCTATGGCCGGTTTGTTTGTCTTGTATTGATTTGACGGCAAACACGAGAACGGAGGTAAAATTTGTATTATAAACGTTTTAGTGAAAACGTTTCAACAACTCCGCGCAAAGTTTGACTATCTTCCGACCCGTCAAACTTAATGAAACCGTAATTGACCCAATTACAGACAGGAGGTCCGTTCTCAGATCGTCGAAACGGTTTCCCCATCCATGTTTCAAACGTTGATTTGGTTCAAAGCTTGGATAAATTGAACTTTTTCTTTAAAGTTATGGCACTGAGAGGTTTGCCTTATATATCTAGAAAACTTACCAAAAAAAAATAATTAAATACAACGCGTGGTTTGTTCAAACCGTCTGGGTTTTGCCGAAGGAATCATCATCAAGATCATGTTCGACTCCCATTTTTCCTTTTCTGATTTATCTGTTGTTTTACAATTTCTAGGCATAACTGATTCGCCTGGTTTTCCAGAAAGATTTGATGAATAGACGAAAATACGGTGCTATACTAACTGCAGCTTTTCTGATAATAATTGTACCATCCCCCCCCCCAGAGTCGTAAGTATTGACCCTTAAGCACTTAAGCTTTTGTCTATTGTGTCCTTTTCATCTGTTAGGCACGTTTGGTAAATATTAATAGAACGTCTACCAGTCTCAAAATTCAGGTTTGATAAAAAATTTCAAGCCAAAATAACCGAATGGAAGTCTGGTAGAAAAGGATACAAGTTAATGCCTACTGACTCGTTCTGGCCTCTAACTATTAAGACTATGTAGTCAGTAGTTTACATTTAAAATAACTCACACTATGAATAACATCAAAACGCTAATATATAACCACACCTCCCAGAATCAATGTTGTCCCAAGTTTTACCCAAACGTAAAAACCCGAGTAAGTGGTGACTGTTGCTACTTTGTCCTCTAAATTTTTCATTTTCCAAAATAAATGGTAACTTGGATCAAACCCGTCATTGAGATGAAAAATGGCCAAAATAGGAAAAATGTGAAAGTTGGTAGGCTGAGATGGAGAGTTGGTGTCCGAGAGGATCGAAATCACGATAGCTCAAGTGTTTAGAGTACTGGCGTATCGAGCTAAAGATAGTAGGTTCGAATCCCGCTCGTGACAGCTTTTTTATCTCAACCAAGACCTTAGATAAAAAGAATAATTAATTGAAATAATTAATATGATTAATTATGACCGCTAAACATGTATGGATTCATGTTCGTATTTCGCTGCCTGTCGACGTCATTGGTCCAAAATTCCAAACCGTACATTTTTGGTATTTCGAGATCGTATTAAACGTTTCTAAGGGGTAATTGTATCGATTGGCCCTGTTGGATTGAGGAAGATGAGAAAATACGGCCCCGTTTGTAACCCTGGCTTGGCTAGCAGTAATTGTGCCATAATTTTGTGGTTACGTGCCTATTGTTTATAAAATATTTCCCAACCAAGGTGGAAAAGGAAAACAACCGTTTCAGCTCCAGCCAATTACGCTTTTCCTTTCTGCTGACCCTGTGTTTTTAAAAAATTCATCCCTCGTTAAGAACTTGAAGGTGATGGCCTGAACGTACGTCATACTCCTGAAAAAGTAACCGGAGGAAATGGTATTAGAGCCGTGCGAGAGGCAATATCATTTTTCCCCTCCTTTTTTCCTCCACGGTCCTCAGACTGGAAGGAGATAATTCTCAGGTGGGCTCCATCTCCGCCGAGGCTTAAGTGTAAGAATAATTCAGGACAGAAAGAGCCCCAGCCTCGTGTAAAGCCGGTAACAACGGCCTCGGGGAGATAATCCCCGCCGTCGGAAAATGAAACCGGGCTTAAATATAACATTCAATCAAGGTAATTCCGTCACGAGTGGGTTGCCTCGAAGAGGCCTCGCGCCTCTTATCGCCCTAGCTCTCCTGAATTCCGCCGCATTAATTTTTTCCACCGAGGAATTGCACCGTTTTCCACGCGGGGCCAATTTCAAAACGTTCCCACTCTGAACTTACATCACCACAATGAATTTGTGTCAGTGGGCTTGCCGGGAAAGGGGAATAAAATACGCTTCCTCGCACGGCACTCCTTTGACATCCCAATGACAAATTCTCTTCACGTCTCTTAATAAAAATACAAGAAGACACGTTCCCATGGGCGGATTACAGCCATGTATTCAGTTGTAAAGGCATTTTTCATATTTGAAATAAAACAGAGACGTGAAAAAAATTCACACCACGAGAGAGAAGAAAACAGCCATTTACAAGAAAACCGTGTAAAATTTACAACCAAACAGTTAATCTCTCTCTCTCTCTCTCTCTTTCTCTCTCTCTCTCTCTCTCTCTCTCTCTCTCTCTCTCTCTTTCGCCATTGTAAAAATAATTTTATGAGAAACATTTTCGTGGTTAATCGATTTTTCAATTAGGGAAATTCGTTAACACAGTTTGCTCCTCCATGTCATGTGTGGGCAACACTGCGAGCATCACTGATTATGGAAGGCAATGATATCCTTAATCCTTTAATTTTCACCCGGACGTTTCCAAATGATTCGAAACCTGTACAAGTTTTGTTAATACAAAATTTACACATGGTTGATCGACTTTACGATTAAGGAAATTCGTTAGCACAGTTTTTTCCCACCTTGCCAAGTTTTGGAAACACTGCGGTCATCGCTGAATCTAAACAGCAAGTCAAATTGTGCTGTAATGGTTGTTTTTATGAGAAACATTTTCGTGGTTAATCGATTTTTCAATTAGGGAAATTTGTTAAAACAGTTTGCCCCTCCATGTCATGTGTGAGCAACACTGCGAGCATCACTGATTCTGGAAGGCAATGATATCCTTAATCCTCATTTTTCACCCGGACGTTTCCAAATGATTCGAACCCTGTATAAGTTATGTTAATTCAAAATTTACACGTCGTTGATCGACTTGAAAATTAGGGAAATTTATTAACGTGTTTTTTCCGTCCATGCCTTTTTTTGGCAACAATGCGGGCAACGCTGATTCCTGGATTTGAGACTCTTTCGTTTAGAACATTAAAGTGTTTTTTGAAATTTAAATAACTAAAACACGTGATTGGTTGATAGATACTTTACGTCTTTTTAGCCCATATTACTATAAAACATATTTTAAATGCAAATACAACTTTAACTTCTATGCTGTACATTAAAATGTATCTCTATGTATATAATCTAGGGGGTGTTCGACATATCAGAATGACACTTATTATAAATTATATGAAATATTCTATATTTCTGGACAACAAACCAATATTCAGAAAAATCACATCGCGAGAAAGTAGAAAACACCCATTTACAAAAAACCGTATAAAATTTACAACCAAACAGCAAATCTCCCTCTCCCACTCTCCTCTCTTCTCTTTTTCTCTCTTTTTCCTCTATGAAACATATTAGATTTTGTACTAAATCTTTCCGGTTAAATTGGACGTTTTTACTATATATATATTTTTTTTTTTCTCACTATCAAACAATCAATCAATCACGTGTTAGTTTTAGTTCTTTTACATTCCATAAAACAACACAAAAACACTTCAACCCACTAGGCAAACGTCAACGCTCTAACCATCCTCACATCCCGGAATCAGTGTTGCCCACAGTGTTGCCCAAAACTTGCCTGGAGGAAAAATGGTATTAACGAGTTTCCTAAGTCTTTCCGAATAAATAGCTGGGTTTTTACAGTATCTCTCGCTTTACATATTTTGTTTTCTCACTTTCAAACAATCAACCAATCATGTATTTGTTTTCGTTATTTTACACTCCAAAAAACAACAGAAAAACCCATTAATCCATTACATCAGACGTCTACGCTATAAACAGTCTCACATCCCGGAATCAGTGTTGCCCAAAATTTGCATGGAGGAAAAATCGGTAGTTTTACAGTATTTCTCGACATATTTTTTCTCATTATCAAACAACCAATCACGTTGTTTGTTTTAGTTATTTTACATTCCAAAGCACAACAGAAATTTTTTCAATCCTCTACACAAAACGTCAACGATCTAACCAGCCTCATACCCCGGAATCAGTGTTGCCCAAAATTTGCGAAACAACGAAAATATTTCTCATAAAAACAATTTTTACAATTTGAAAACGTCCAATTAGAAAGTAAGGAGAATATCACTATTGCAAACTCTGCCTTGCTATCCAGAATCAGTGATGCTCGCAGTGTCGCCCAAACATGATTGGGGGAAAAAACCGTGAAAAATTTCCCAAATAGAAAAGTTGATTAACGACAAGTATATTTTTTCATTAAAAGGTCCAAAGGATTTTTAAACGTCCGAGTGGAAAATTAAAAGGTTAAGAATATCATTACTGCTAAATTTATTTTTCTCATAATCAATGTTCGCATAATTGCCCCCGCACTTGACGTGAAGGGAAAAGCTATGATAACAAATCTTCCGAATTGAGTAGTAAATCAATGTGTTAGTTTTACTTTTTGTTCACAATTTAAAAAATTCTCATTACGGAATCAGTATTGCGTAAAGATGGATACGAGAACTATGTTATCGAAGTTTCCTAATCAAAGGTTGATTGACCGCTGGTAAATGTTTTATTAAAATAACTCAAAAATGGTCCGAAATACTTGCAAATGTTAGACAGGGTGGAAAGAAAAAAGTTGTGAAATTCATTACGGCGAATTTTGCCTGTTGCCGAAACATGACGTGGAAGAAAAGAGCCTGAGGACGAATTTCCGTAATTAAAACACCCACTTAAGTACTTTAGGAACATAAAATTAAAAGTACACCCTATTTTGAGAAATGATCACATCCTTGTCGTAAAATTGTAGTCTTGCTTGTCTGTTTCTCACCCCCAGTTTTCCTTTTTCCTCCTGGAAGACAGAATTTCTGGAATCCCGTCAGAAGAGAGAGTCCGGTATAACAAATTAATAACAGCGTTGTAAAATGGGAAGCACGCCGAGCATGAGCCAGCCGGCTGGATGTGTGGGCACCATTGTGAAGCACCATTGTGGCGAGGGCCTCGTTTGTAATTAGGGAGTCACAATGTATCCAGGTTGCCCTGGAGACGAGCCGGGGCCCTTTGTTACACTAACGGTGAGACAAAGCCTGAGGTCGGTGCGTTTTAATTACACGCCGATTTTAAACAGGCAGCCTTGGCGAGGGGGTGAACAAAAATCCTTCAAAAACGACGGACTTTTCATCGTTTCTCGGGGGAAAAAATCCCCAGGTGGTCGGGTAAAAGGCTTTTGTCTCTCCTTCATCGAAAAATCCCATTTCCTTCCCAGCCCCCAACCGCGGGATGGGATTTTAAGACGTTATAATTTCGACTTGGGGGCAGAAACTGCAAGGAAATTGACGTTCAATTACGTTTGGAAATCTCCTTTTCCTCATCCTTTGAAAGGAAATTTGGGTTTTTAATTTGTTCATAATTTCCCTCTTTTCCTTGATCAACCTTTTCATCATCATAATGTCACTTTGTTTTACTACCTGTCTACTCGACATTGGACACGTTGACCATATTACGCAAAAGTTTGTAAATCAATAATGGCCAGAAAGAGCACAGGATCCGGCAAACTGCTGAAAAGGGTCGAGGTTGAAAACACCTGGCCGGACAGCAAGGCAAATTCCGCCGTAATGAGATCCTCAACCCTTTAGTTTACAACTCTGACGTTTACAAATGATTCGGCTCTTGTGGAAGTTATTTTAATGCAAAATGTACACGTAATCGACTTTACGATTAGGGAAATTTGTTAGCACAATTTTTCCCCACCTTGCACAGTTTTGGAAACACTGCGGTCATTGCTGAATCTAAACAGCAAGTCAAATTGTGCTGTAATGATTGTTTTTATGAGAAACATTTTCTTGGTTAATCGATTTTTCTATATGGGAAATTCGTTACCACAGATTGCCCCTCCATGGGCAACACTGCGAGCATCACTGATTCTGGACGGCAAAACAAATTTTGCTGTAATGATATCCTCACCACTTTACTTTCTACCCGGACGTTAGCAAATGTTTTGAGCCGTTATAAAAATTGTTTTTATGAGTAAAATTTTTGTGACTGATCGACTTTTGTATTAGCGAAATTAATGTACACGATTTTTACATCTTGCTATGTTTCGGCACTACTGACTCTGGCCAGTAAGGCAAATTAAGCTGTAATAAAACCTTCAACCCTTTAATATCCACTCGGACGTAAATATTTGTCGTTGGCCCTTGTAAAAATTGTTTTTAAGAGAAACATTTTCGTGGTTAATCGACTTTTCTATTAGGGAAATTCGTTAACACAGTTTGCCCCTGCATGTCATGTTTAGGCAACACTGCGAGAATCACTGATTCTGAACGGCAAGTCAATTTTTGCTGTAATTATATCTCAGTACTTTACCTGGACGTTAGCAAATGCTTTGAGTCATTATAAAAATTGTTTTTATGAATAATATTCTCGTAGTTGATCGGCTATTAGCGAAATTCGTCCATACAATTTTTCCATCTATACAATTTCGGCAACACTGACTGTGAACAGCAAGGCAAATTCGGCTGTAATGAGACCTTCAACCCTTTAATCTCCGCTAGGACGTAACAAATTGTACAATGTGTCGTTGGCCAGTCTAAAAAAATTTATATGAGAAACATTTTCGTGGTTAATCTACCTTTCCATTAGGGAAATTCGTTAACACAGTTTGCCCCTTCAGGTCATGTGTGAGCAACACTGCAAGCATCACTGATTCTGCACGGCAAGGCAAAGTTTGCATAATGATGCAATGATATCCTCAAGTTTTTTGGAATTTAAGTAACTAAAACACATGATTGATTGATCGATACTTTACGTCTTTCTAAGATTATGCTAGTATTGCTATAAAAAATATTGTTAATGCAAATACAACTTTAACTTATGTACTGTAGATTGACATGAATCTCTATATATATAATCTAGGAGGTGTTCGACAGTTCGAGGATATGGCATATCAGAACGACACTTATTATAAATTACATAGAATATTCGGAATTTCTGGGCAACAAACCGAACTTAGGTGCAACATCGAGGAGCCTTGTAATTAAACCGTTTCCAAAGTGGTGTTTAATTCGATTAAAACGTCAGGGGCAGTTTAGAACAGAGACAAGGCTTGTCTTAATTAAACCAAGGCTTTTACGAGCTGTTCGATTTTACGGACTCCAGTCCGACTAGACTCGGTTAATCCGCGCGATATTAGACACTGACATTATTCTGGAATCTGTTGGAAAAGCACGTACAAAGTTGTTAAATTTAAATCTGAGGGGTTTTTAAATTATGGCGTTTTAAAGGTGTTAAGCTGGTTAAGTCGTGTTGTTTATCATTTTTAACTTTTTTTTAGTCTTGCACGTTGGGTTGTTTTGTTAGAAAAAAGCCCATATATTCACCGCTTAGTGAAAATAAATACAAATTTCTTCCCGCAATGCCTTTGGGAATTGCGAGGGTCATAAAAAATAATTACACCCTCCCTTTTTCCTACCAGAGAGGGTGCATAGCTAGCACAGCCCCCCTGGGGCCGACCCGGGTGAACTTTCCCGTTTTCAAATTTTCAAACAATTCCACGAGAGTGGTAGAAAGAAGGTGTGACAGGTTGTCGTGTTTGCCGGAGGAGTCGATTATCATCTAATTTAGATCCCGGGCCCAGGATAAAAGGATTGTGGCTGGCGGGATAGGAAATCAACAAGTTGCTTCGAGACGGGGAGTCACGCAAGATATCGACCGACGATTTTTATTACCCAGTGTCTAAACCCGGTGTGGATTTAATTTTCTTTTTATCAAAATCCGTTTTCTTTTTAAGATTAAAGCTTAAATTGAAGAACGTCATGACAATTTGTTAAAAATGTGACACTTGTGAAACAAAAACTGCAACAATGAGATTCTTAACCTTTTACCTGCCACCGGACGATAAAAAATTTTTCTCATTGTTCAAATTTGTTTTATGGAAAATGTACGGGTGATTGATGGAAATTTTCAATTAAGGAAATACGTTTGTCCCTCCACGCCGCCTTTGGGCAACACTGCTGGCAACACTGTTTACGGGATGTGAGGTTTTTTTTATTTAGAGCGTTAAAGTGTTTCTTGGAATTTAAAATAAGTATAACTAAGTAATTCTACTAACAGGACTGAATAAAAAATATCTCGTTCTATACGACGCCACCGGCACACCAATAAGACGTATATGACAAACCATGCCTGTGAATATCACTGCAATATGACAATCACAAAACTTTTGAAATCAAACTCAACTACGAATAAAGTCTTTCTTATTTTTATTTTCTGTACCTTGGCATCTTTGGGTTATGTTATAGTAATATGGCAGAAAAAAAAACATTATTGAAAATAACAAAAGTCGAAACACGCCTGACAGACAGAACCAGCGTCGAGGATAAACAAATATACTGTAAAGCCATTACAAATAAAGCGTAGAGAACATATGACTTTAATTGGTTTTCCCTTTGAATCAATAAAACCCCGGTTACCCTCCCGTTTATTGATATTGACGATATAATGTACAACTTTAAAAAAAAATCAAGTTTATTACATTTGCATGTGACCATGGAACAAATACAAGTTCTAATAAATATAATACATAAAATATCATAAATCCATCCATGTATCGGTCATTAATTAAAAATAAACTCTTTCTCTCTCTCTATCTATCGATCTATCTATCTATCGATCTATCTATCTATCTAACACTCTCTCCCTCTCCCTCTCTCTCTCACTCTATCTCTCTCTCTCTCTCTCTCTCTCTCTCTCTCTCTCTCTCTATCTATCTATCTATCTATCTATCTATCTATCTATCTATCTATCTATCAATCTATCTATCACTCACTCTCTCTCTCTCTCTCTCTCTCTCTCTCTCTCTCTCTCTCTCTCTCTCTCTCACTCTCTCTTTCATATTTCAGAGTTATTTCACTTTATCTGTCTTTACACTCACTTATCCATCAACATTAATTCATTCATTTACAAACTCTTGTGTGCCTTACAAATTAAACTTTCTGTCACATGTTCCAAATTCCCAAAACAAATTAATATTAATTCATTAATTTAGAAGCCCATGTGAGCCGTACAAATTAAACTTTCCATCGCACGTTCCAAATTTCCAAAACAAATTAATATTAATTCTTTAATTTACGAATCCTTGTGAGCCGTACAAATTAAACTTTTCATCGCAGGTTCCCAATTTCCAAAACAAATTATTATTATTAATTCATTAATTTACGCATCCTTGTGAGCCGTACAAATTAAACTTTTCATCGCAGGTTCCCAATTTACAAAACAAATTAATATTAATTCATTAATTTAGAAGCCCATGTGAGCCGTAAGCCTTACAAATTATATAATAATCCTTTGTTGGTTCTATTTGTTTAATCAAATTCTTTGTCTTTTATGTTTTTTAAAATACATAGGCAGTAAGTAAATAAGTGAATTTAATCTTTATTTAAAGATTTTTCAAATAAAAAAATTATTACGTTGACTTTTACTCGTTAGAACGGCCTATAAAGTGTAAGAAGTGTACACTAAAAGAAAGCTTTACCGGATTAGCTCTATTTTTTATCGTTTATGACAGTTATAAAAAATACCCCACCGCGGTTTAATTACGCCATATAATAACCTTTACGAGTGTCTAATTGATATTGGTTTTTCAGACAGATTTGAGGGGGGGGAGTCGTTGAAAAGACTTTCGCCCCCCGCCTGTACACCCCCTATATATTTTATTATTAATTGGCCCGCTTTGAAAAGTTTCTAATTGGCTCCAACTTCAACAGGGAGTAAACTTCCAATATATATTTTTTTTAATTATAGGAAAAAAAATATTATTAATTTCAGGGTTTTACTGTTACATTTCGTGTCGGATTTTAATTTCGTCCGAGGAGGCGAGAAAATCCAAGCAGATCCTGTATTTCTCTCAAATTAAACTCCACTCGGTTATGATTATAAAAAGATAATTTCAAAAGTAAAAACTGTCGGGAAAGTTGAAATTATAAAATTTTGAACAGCTGTCGAGTGTGTACGTCTGTGGATGACAACCGGCTCCTAGGTTAATTACCACGTCCAAGAGAGGATTACTTATTTTATATTATTTTCGCATCGGACGGGAATTCTTGAAATTATTGTTCTACGATGCGAGATTACATTTGAATTAATGCTTTTAAAGGGAAACGCCGTTGTTTACCAGCCGGATGGGAAGCAATCAGCTTTCAATTTTCTCCATGCGGTCGTTTTTTCCCTCCTCACGTGTAAAAGCGGTTGCAGTGAGCAATCTAGCCGCTAATTTAAAATGGGATCCCGTTATTAAATTACACTGGTGTATCCTGTAGGAAATCGTATACGTAGAATCGAGTCCTCCTCTTTCTATTTCAAACGTTTGGCCGTCTTTCCCGGAGGAATTGATGTAAATTTAATTACCGAGTGCATCTCGACTCCACTTCATCCCTATTGCTCACCAAGCAATAAAACGTTTTTATGTATGGAAAGGCCATTCCGAGAAAATTGTTTTATATTCGAAGAAAGGAGTTTGTTGTCAACCGGCCGGGGGAGCTTAACATGTTTCTCTAAATTAAAGTTTAAGTGCAGTGTTTTTGAAAAGCAATTATACAACACCGGTGAGAAAAAGAAATTGTAAAAAAACAGTGAGGGCCAAGAAAAACTGAAAAAGAAAAAAAAGAGATTTTCGATAAGGGAAATTAGTTAACACCAATTTTCTCACTAAGCAAATTTCGGACGACACTGCGTGCAACACTCCGACATGTGAAGTTATTCAAGTTTTGAGCATTGATGTTTGTGCGTTCAAGTGAAATGTAAAATAAGTAAAACTAACACGTGAATAACAGATCTATTGATAGAGATAAAAACAGAGAAAGAGAGAGAGTTAGTGAAAAATCCAGCAATTTAACAGGAAAGACTCCCCTCTATGAGAATTTGGGGCAACACTGCGGGCAACACTGATTCCGACATGTGAAGATGTTTTGAGCATTGAAGTTTGTGCGTTCAAGTGGAATATAAAATAAGTAAATTAGGACGTGATTAACTGATATAATGAGAGAGAAAAATAGAGAAAAATCATCAATTGAACAGGAAAGACTCCCCTCTATGAGAATTTTGGGCAACACTGAGGGCAACACTGATTCCGATATGCGAAGTTGCTCAAGTTTTGACCAGCAAACTGGTACGTGATTGACTGATCTAATGTTACATAGAAAAACAGAGAGAAAGAGATAGAGAAAGAGGGAGAAAACGAGGAAAAATTTCCAGAAAGAGAGATAATTGCAGGAAAATATAAAAAAGAAAAAAAAGATAAATTATAAGTGAAAGACGTAAAAAAATCATGTACAACCAGTAACGTAATTGGTTCGCTTGTTTTAACGGTAAAAAGAAATAAAAATTAAGATCCCCACCCAGCAAATGGAATTAACTACAGAGGCTATAAAATAAATTTAGAATGGAATGAACTAATAGTAAACTTAGTTACTTTTTTTAAGCCGGCTGAAGTTTATTGCCCCTGGGAATGGCCTTTGGATTAAAAACGGGGTGGGAATGCGATTCCTTTCTCTGTGGATTTTCCCTTTGAAGTTGTTTTATAATGAAAATCATTGGCTGCGATTAATCATTCGACGGAGGGAGAAAAAAAAGTTAGTTGATTAACTAGGAAGATTAGCTAAATCGAGGTTCGATTAACTAAGGGGAAACAGGGCGAACTTGGCCGAAATAAAGCCGAAATCCCTGGCGAGACTCGTGATTAATCATTTACGCTTAGGATGATCGATAACAAACGTCGACTATTTATTTTTAAACGTGATTTTGAAAAATTAAACGCACCAAGAAACTCAAATATAAAGAAACATCGCTGAGACGAAACAGATTTAACGCAGTTGTGTAAAAGCTGAGGATTGTTTTGTTTTTATGACCGACCTCGATTTCCTCTAGTAAATCCTCGCAGATTGCATTTGGAAAAATATGTTTTCGTTTTACAATAAAACAAACAATAAAATATATACACGAAAACAATATACAGACGTTGCACTAAAGCGAAATGGTTGTTTTAGTATTTCAGATTGATTTTGTCTCGGAGAGTTTTTTAACGTTATAAAATCATGTTCTATCTGGGAATTTAGCCTAATTGGACAACTTGAATTGTCAAGCTATTTGGTGTCTAGCTATAGGTAGGCAATTCTAACTATCCATATCAAAACAATCTTTATTTATGTGTGTAACTATCACTGGCTAAACATAAATCACTAGACAGGTTTAAACCTAAACCATCGAGATATCCGGGGTGTAGATATCGATAGGCATATCTAACCACTTTTAAACCTAAACCATCAAGATATCTGGTATGTAGCTATCGATAGGAATATCTAACCATTTTTACACCTAAACCATGGAGATATCTGAGGTGTAGCTATTGATATGTATATCTAACCACTTTTAAACCTAAACCATCGAGATATCTGGTGTGTAGCTATCGATAGGAATATCTAACCATTTTTATACCATGGAGATATCTGAGGTGTAGCTGTTGGTAGGCATCTGTAACCATCCAAATTTCAAACAATCAAGATAGATGGTAGTGTGTAACTACTACTAGCTATCTTTAACCATAAATCTCTAACCACTTTTAAACTTAAATCGAGATATTTGGGGTGTAGCTATCGGTAGGCAACCCTATTCCTAATCAAACTATCCACAATCAAAACAATCGTGATTTATGGTGGTGTGTAACTACCACTGCCTATCTTTTACCATCAATCTCTAACCACGTTTAAACCTAAACCATCGAGATATCTGGTGAGTAGCTATTGATATGCAAATCTAACCATTATTACACCTAACCATCCAGATATTTGGTGTGTAGCTATCGATAGACAACTCTATTCATAATCAAACTACCCACAATCAAAAAAATCGTGATTTATGATGGTGTGTAACTACCACTGCCTACCTTAAACCATAAATCTCTAGCCATGTTTAAGCTTATACTATCGAGATATCTGGTGTGTAGCTATCGGAAGGCATATCTAACCATCCATAGTCCAAACAATGAAGATATACGGTCTTGTTTACTACTACTGTCTATCTTTAACCATCAATCTCTAACCGTTTTTACACCTAAACCATGGAGATATCTGAGGTGTAGCTATCAGTAGGCATTTATGACCATCCAAATTCCAAACAATCAAGATATATGGTCTTGTGTAAGTACCACTGCCAATCTTTAACCATCAATCTCTAACCACTTTTAAACCTAAACCATCGAGATATCCAGATATCTCGTGTATCTATCGATAGCCACATCTAACTACTTTTAAACCTAAACCATCGAGACATCTGATGTGTAGCTATTGATATGCATATTTAACCACTTTTAAACCTAAACCATCGAGATATCTGGTGTGTAGCTATTGATATGCATATCTAACCAGTATTACACCTAACCATCGAGATATCTGGTGTGTAGCTAACGATAGACAACTCTATTCATAATCAAACTACCCACAATCAAAATAATCAAGATATATGGTCTTGTGTAACTACCACTGCCAATCTTTAACCATCAATCTCTAACTACGTTTAAACCTAAACCATCGAGATATCCAGATATCTCGTGTATCTATTGATAGCCACATCTAACTACTTTTAAACCTAAACCATCGAGATATCTGGTGTTAAGCTATCGATAGGAATATCTAACAATTTTTAAACCCAAACCAAGGAGATATCTGAGGTGTAGCTACCGATAGGCATCTGTAACCATCCGAATTCCAAACAATCAAGATATATCGTCGTGTGTAACTACCACTGGCTATTTTTAACCATAAATCTTTAACCATTTTTACAGTTAAACCATCGAGATATCTGGTGTTTAGCTATCAATAGGTATATGTAATCATTCCAAACAATCAAGATGTATGGTCGTGTGTAACTACTTCTGGCTATCTTTAACCATAAATCTCTAACCATTTTTAAACTTCAACCATCGAGATATCTGGTGTGTAGCTACCTATAGGTAACTCTAACCAACCATAAACCCAACTATCTTGACGTATGGTGTGTAGCTGTCCCTAGCTACAGTGCTATGTTGGGTGTAACTATACTTAACAATTGTGAACTATCATCCTAAATCTAAAATATCGTGAAACCTAGTGCCTAACTAACATCCCTAACCTAGAAGCATACCACATCTAAAAACACGATAACTTAGCAGATATAACTAATTCTAACAATCTTTAACCATCCTTAACCTTGAAACCTACTATTCCTAGAAATAGCTATGGTGTCAAAACAATCAATTATTACTGTAGCTTAGGTTAGAAATAGTGAGAAATGATTACAGATATATACTTAACATCTGGTATGAAACTATCCGTTGGTATTCCATACTAACTATTTTCCTGATTTTAAATTAAACAACCTTTCCGGTTTTCGATTCCTCTGGTGCAAATCGCCCACGCCCAACTCTCCTGTGCCATAGTTTCGAGTAGCGTCATCCTAGCCCGGGTCTGACATATTCAGGTATACAACAGGACCATGCTAACTAAGGGTAACTAATCATCCGTTACCCAAACTATCAAGATATCTGCTGTGTGTCTAGGCTATTGTAATTTCTAGGTGATGTATGCTTTTACTTTAGTGATTATTAATGACTGTTGATTAATTTACACACCACGATTTTTAGGTTTTGGGTGATGTTTGATGGTTATGGATAGCTACTTGAAGATACTCGATATTTTTGGTTAAATGCTAGTGATAGCTTCACACCAGATATCTCGATAGTTTGGATAAAACACGGTTAGAGATTTACTATACCTAGCCATCTGTAACCATTTAAAATCAAATCAATCGTGATGTCTGGTGTATAAATATTCTTATGTTAAGATTCGTATCATCCATGAAATTAACTGTCGAGATATCTGTTATGTGCCTATCAGTAAACTATGTAAATAATTACCCACGGTCGACTATCTCTAGCTATATTCAAGGCAAAATACCTTGATCTCGGTGTGTAGTTATTTATAACCATCTACTTTTATTGTGTTTGGTGATGTGTGAATTTTCCTAACCATACCTCCAACTAGTAGTAAGAAGAAAGTTACTTAAGGAATAATCGTAAGCGAAACTACAAATTCATCACCTTGCAGACTCAATGGAAACATATGTTGTCGGTTGATGCCACATGTGGTCCGCCGTTCCTAGCTTTCTTTCATATACCATTAATGGTCCATCAAATGTCTATCTATGGTTGAACCCAAAATAATCCATTCACGAGGTAGCGGATGTGTGCATGATTTGTCCGAAAACCGACCTTATCGATGAAAGAAAAATGATTATCTGTTTAATAATTAAAGTCAAACTAATGAAAGCATCACATTTCGAAGCAAGGGTAATTGTAATAAATTTTATTTGATAATATCTAGATCAGAAGTAACAGAATTAACCCCAAAAATCCTACGTTTATTTTTTTTTTCAAATGTATGTTAATTCGCCCCAATGTAGAAAATCATACATTTGCTCGTTGAAAAGTAGGGATAAAATAAATAACATTCTTTTCGGCATAAAAATGGAAATGAAGTGTTGTGTGCCACGGGTGGTTTTATGAGGGAAAGTTGTTAGAATGGGAAATTGGTATCCGGAGTCAGTGTCGTGAGGGAAGGGTGGAAGGTAAACAAACTGACAATGGGGGAGCCCTCCACCCCCGGTACGTCGTTCAGTCCTCGACCCCGGACCAAAGGGGATGTTTTAATTTGGAACCTGCCGCATAAATCAACTGAGGGGTGCAGGTGAAAAAATCCCCGTAATGAAACGAGACGCGTCTCGACGGCAAGGACGTCCTTGGGATTATCCACCGGACTCCCGAGTGTGTAACTCGTGTACCTTTCGAGTGCAGGTGTCCGGCCCGTGTACCCGTCCCCTCGGGCCATCAATTAGACGGATGCCGGGGTATATTCGAGTATTCACATAACTCAGAGCATGGCACAGCCCCTTCTCTGTTCCCCGGATGAGGGACCGCCTTTATTACACCGCGCTGCGCCTTCCTCGAGATTTATACCTGGCCCGACAAGAGCCTCTTTCACATAAACATAAGGGATTCCATAAAAATTACCGAGGGGCGCAAGAATGGGATCATCTGGATGATAGCGGATTTTCATAATGATCAACGCGGAAAGACGAAGAATAACACGATCTACGGTGTGGATTTGAAATAAGCTGTATTTTATGGCTGGAAAACATGAAAACTCAACAATTTTCCATTTTGTTAGTATTAAGAAAAAAAGAGAAAGAGATTAGAAAAAGAAGGGGGAAGGGCTGAGTGAAAAAAGGCCAGGGGCGACGGTTTTTTGCTTCCACTCGAATTTGGGGTAACACTGTGGGTAACACTGATTCCGGCGAGGTTCAATTTACGGTTGAAGGTTTAATTTAGGGCGTTGAAGTGTTTTTTGGAATGTTAATTGATGTTTTACATCTGCGTAAGGATATGCCAGACCAGGTTAACAACAAAACGCGATTTTCCATACATTTCCCCTTAACCTATATTTTACCGATTGAAAGGACTCTTTTTTCTAGGAAGCACCGATAATAAAAAAATATAAAATATAATAGTTCATCAGACTATATTGGTCTGTGGTCGGCATTTCGCACTTTTCAAGGCTACTTCTGTGCATTTTTCCCAATCTGCTTATCGTAGTAGGATTGGGTGCGTAGTTTATCTTTCACTAACTTTAACCATCCCTAAGTAAAACTATTGTAATCTTTTGCTAGTACTCCACACTTATCTAACGAATTGTAATCATTCCTAACCTAAATTATCTGGCGTGAGGTGTGTAATTATCACTATCAAGATCTCTGATGTGTAGCTATACTTAACCCTCTCTTATCGTCCTAAACCTAAAATAACCCGATGCCAGTTGTATCAGTAGCCACCTTAAACCTAAATTTCTTCCCATGTTTAAACCGAACTATCGAGATATCTGACGTGTAGCTATCCGAAATCATTTCCTATCATCCTAAACCTAAAATAACCTGAAACCAGGTGTATCAGTACCACCTTTAACCTAAATCTATAATAACAGTTAATGCAAGAACTATCAAGATCTATGATGGGTAGCTATCCACAACCCTCTCTTATATATCTGGTATATACATATTATATCTGGTCTATCAGTTATCATAGCCCTCTCTTATCATCCTAAACCTAAAATATCGTGATAGTGTTGATTGATAACAGAGATCTTTCGCAGAAAGACAGCTCCAATTTCAAAAGGCTCTGCTATTTTATACGGACGGATCAAAGTTAGATTCCTAGCAAAATTCCTCGTTCAAATTATCTTCCAAGCTAAGGTCCATCCAACTCAGTGGGCTGTTGCTGAGAAAGAAGAAAATGAAGAATGGAGGAATTTCGGGCAGTCAAGCAGTTATAATTCTGCGTATGCTTTTAGCTACAAAATAGTCTGGGAGAATGTTCATTGGTTGATAAGTTATCTTTAATAAAGTTATCTTCAGTCTATCAAACTAGTCATACCAAAGTGTGTTGAATATAGAGCAAGAAAATTACCTCAAGAAAGAAAGAAGCAAGCATTAGACGAAACCACCAGGTAGACAAGAAACTTCTCTATCCCAGCAGGCAAAATTTAAGGAAAACTATAGTTTCTATACCAACTGCCTTCTTTGCCATTATCTAAGAAAAATTGGCAATGCCGTGACAGATTTTATTTTTCCAAGTTTCGATAGTGCAATCCAATTCCAGCTTCGGATCATAAGAAAAATATATTTTCTCCTCCTCTCCAGTCGGGATTGTTCCCTTCTGTTGACAAATCGCACCCGTGATTATCCTTCCAACCCCCGAGCATATTTACCCCGGAATATAATAAATGTGCAACCCCTTCCCCCAATGAATGAACGGGAAAGGTCGTCCCGATAAGGGCCATGATTATTTATTGTGATTTATAACTTCACAGAAGTTGATGTTGATGTTAACTGCAGATCCGAAAAGAAATCCGTATGTGAATAATGAGATGTTACGATCCCCCTCTCTCTCAGAAAGAAAGAAATTTCATCTCTATTGTCAAGTATATTAGATTCCGTTCCAATTTATCCAAAGGTAAAGGGAGAAATAATAAATAACGAGCGTCCTCTTTTCAATTTTCCCTAATGCACTTCCTTTCTTGTCGTGTATGTCAGCTGTCGTGAATAGTGTACCAATTGTGTATTTTTACTCTTTTTTACCTCTCTTCGACGTCTGCCAAAAAGGAAAATATACGGATAGTCATTAATCTAACTGGACTAATTAAAAGCGATTCGTTCATTAATCATGGTCTATCGATGATGGCGGGATGAAGAGATTCGAGTCGTACAGCACTGATGATCGATGGTGTGGATGGGTACATCATCCAAGCCCAATATCACCGACTATAGCAAAAATAACAAAATAATAAAACCTTTTCAACAAAACAAAATGGCAGAAAATATAATAGCATGTAAATAGCCAGAAGCTTATAAAGACTGAGGATATGGCACACCAGTAGGACTCATATTAGCAATATTATACTTGTAAAATACCACTGCCATTTAACAATCTAAAAACTTTTTAAACAAAACCAAATGATAAATGGACAAAATGATAGACAATACGATGTCATATAAATAGACAGAAGCGTATAAAGACTGAGGATATGGCACACCAGTATGACTCATATTAGCAATATTATGCCCGTAAAATATCATTGCCATTTGACAATCGAAAAACTTTTTAAACAAAACCAAATAATAAATGGACAAAATGATAGATACGATGTCATGTAAATAGTCAGAAGCGTATAAAGACTGAGGGTATGACACACCAGTACGACCCATATTAACATGTTATGCCCGTAAAATATCACACACATTTGACAAACGACAAACTTTTTAAACAAACTTAAACAAAAAAGAAACTTCTCTATCCTAGCAGGAAAAATAATAGTTTTGACAAAAATATAAAGAATCATTGGGATGGCCCCATGTCGGTCTAAGTATATGGCACATCAGTACGACCCATCTTAATAGCCTTTCTCTGAATATTGATTTTTCTCAACCAGAGAGATAATGAATAAAAAATAATCAGGTTGTTCTTAAATCTGAGGATATGGCAAATCGGTACGACCCATATTAATAGTATTTTTCTTGGTGGCAATGTGATTATTGTCAGTTCGAAATATAATAGTTTTGTCTATAATTATAAATAGTTAACTGAAATGATTCCATATCAGTTCGAGGATATGGCACACGAGTACTGTATTAACAGTAATTTTTTTAAAGCAAAATATTTATTCTCACTCCTAGGCCCATAAAAGGTTTTTCTAAGAAAACATAGTCCAACTGCTCGAAAAGCGGAGTATTTGGCGTAATATTAAAACCAATAATAATGTATGAAACCAAAAAAAGGTTTTTTCACTATTACAACATGTTCTATGTTTGTTTATGTTGAAATGTTTTATTATTAAATTATAAACAGGGATGTACGAAAAATTAAGAGAAAAATATTAGAGATACTAGGGTTAGAAGGTTGGCAACAAATAACTATTTTTAATAATTATTATTTAAGTAACTATTTTTTTAATAATTACGGTGGAATTATTAAAACAATGAACGGCTTATTAATAATTATTTAATGTGTATCGCTTTCGCCAAGGATTTGAAAGGAATGATTATTATTTCATAATGAAAATATCAAGTCACAGAAACAATTATATTCTCAAGTTTGTACATTTAGTAGTTTGAACTGAGTGGATAATTTATTAAGTTATTAAAGTACTTTCCAGAAAGATAAGGTCCTGTTCTCACTTAGGAACGGAGTCTGGCGGGTTTTGTACAATTATACGGAAAAACAAAGCGGGGTGTATATTTTGGGGTTGGACGGGGTGGGGGATGACAGTGTGATAACAGATAGGCTTATTTCATGGACAATATAATATTTTCTAATCACGATAAGAGATAGCCGTAATGATTTTTCTCTCCCTTGTAAAAAGGGATCACGGCGATAAGGGCGCAAGTTAAATTAGCCTCGGAAAATTACCTTTGAAGTTATCGCACAATTTGGGCCTGTGGAGGGGGGGATCGGGCATTTCCGAATATTTCTCAAAAGCGCAGTCGGGATTTAAGTGAAATTGTTCCCTATTCCAGGATAACAGAGTGCTAGGGTGAGCTGATAGGGGAAGGACAATCTCAAACCCAATTTCCAACGCCCCGCGCCGACAGGGGAGATTTCTATCATCTGGAATTACTCCTTTTCAATAAGGGGGATAATCAGGGATAGAGGCCCTTTACAAAAGGGCGTTTTTCTACCCTCCGGGAGGTACCTCCAGCTTTTCCCATTCAAAGTCGAGACTCTCCAGGAAATAATTAGCTCTTTCCCATTTTTTAAACAGGAACGAAAATTTAAATTTTAAATTTAATTCCTTTTCCAGTATATTTCCTAGATTTCCTTATTGACCCTAAATTTGTTAGAGATAAAGTATTCAGTATCACATTATATCGACAGAACAATCAAAAAGGAAACATATTTTTTAAGTCCTTTTGCCAAAGCGTGTTAAGCCCCAGAGAATCACTCCTAATTTAATTGCAAAAAAAATTGGTAAAGGTTAGAATAGTTTAAAAGTGTTTTATTTAGAAGCGATTCAGTCGTTTCACCTAATGATTTAGATCAGGAGATAAGTTATTAGAGAGAAACTTTGGAAGCCCCTAGAGTGGGGCTCCCCAAACTGTGGTCCTCGGACCCCCAAGAATAAACGTAGAATGAAAGCACAGAAAACTGTTATTAGTTTGCGTAAGGACGGTTACATGCCGGATAATTTTGTTATATGTAGTCCAAAAAGGTTGCGGAGGATTAAAGGACGGGAGGACCACAAGATATCACGTTACTTTGGATTTGGAAGTGCACCCATATTACATTCACCCTCCGAAGCAAAACCCCTCACACAATACACCTCAACAACATCCTTATTCCCAAAGCTGACTGCGTACGATACCTTTGGCTCTATCTTGACTCACGACTGACGTGGAAATAACATATCCAAATAAACAGACAGTAACTGAATAGACGATTCGGACTACTCGGAGGCAAACCTAATATGTCGACAAAAAACAAACTAACACTGTACAGAAACCGATTTGGACGTACGGACTAGAACTGTGGGGCACCGCTAAATCTACCATGTCTCCAAAGCTTCCCTCCACAATGACCTCAACGTACCCTTTGTAAATAAATTAATCCCATCCAAATTCACCCAGTTTCACGACAAACTCTCCACTCACCCCTAGCCCAATCCATGTCCAACATAATCCATCCGTTCAATCCTGTCCGCCGATTAAAGCGGAGATGGCTTCAGGACCTCCTCATCAAGGACTAACCTTGCACAAAACTGGAGACCAACAATGATTGGCGATTCCCCTCAAGAGGTAATATACAGTGTATAAATGTAAATATGTAAATAACCTCAAATAACGAGATGAGAATACAGGTATTAATAAATAAATTGAAAAAAAAACTCTGGATTCGGGATGGTTAGATTAAAAATGAATAAGTAATTGGCAAACATTGATACAACCCAGATACGTATGATAATGAGTAATGAGCATAAGATCTGAATGAATAAAAAAGGCTTAATGGTCATACACCAGATATCACGATAGTTTGGATTAAGGATGTACGGTGATGGTAGCTATAGTTGAGGATAAGTAGGGAAAGGTTTCACACCAGATAATTTTGTTATATGCAGTCCAAAAAGGCTAGGTTGCGGAGGATTCAAAGACGGGAGGACCTTTACAGATGTCAGGCTACGTTGGATTTGGAATGGTTAGTAGTGATTAAGAATCAAACATGTATTGGGCAAACATATTCACAACCCAGATACCTATGATGGAGAATAATGAGAATAAGGTGTACAGTATAAAAGGAAAAAAAGCTTGGCGGTTGTACACCAGATATCACGATAGTTTCGATTAAGGATGGCTAGTGATGGTACCTATAGTTGAGAATGAGTATGGAAAGGTTTCACACCAGATAATTTTGTTATATGCAGTCCAAAAAGGCTAGGTTGCGGAGGATTAAAAGATGAGAACACCTTTACAGATATCACGTTGCTTTGGGTTTGGGATGGTTAGATTGAGAATGAATGGGCAAACATGGTCACAGCCCAGATACCTATGATGGAGAATAATGAGAATAAGGTGTACAGTATAAAAGGAAAAAAAGCTTGACGGTTGTACACCAGATATCACGATAGTTTCGATTAAGGATGGCTAGTGATGGTACCTATAGTTGAGGGGTATTATAGGGAAAGGTAACACACCAGATATCAAAACAGTTTTGTTAATTGATGGTGATTGAATGTTTGCGTAGTTCGAGGATGAGTAGGAAAAATCTATACATCATATATCACAAGAGTTTGCTAAGAGACATCTCACGGTCAATAACAGATTTAACGGTCCTTTAGATTTAGGATGGTTACAAATAGATGGTGGATGGGTACACACGAGATATCATGATAGTTCAGTGGTGGTTCTGATGTACTTGCATTGCGGTAGTTGAAAGTAAGAAAGATCTGACTGTCACAGAACTGGTATCATCAGATCGTGTTAGAGTTAGAGTAGGTATCAGTACGGATAATTTGGATTGAGATGGTTAGGGAAGGTTGGGATGTTAAGAACTGGTTTTCCACTAGATATCACGATAGTTTTGAAATGGTTACTGAAGTACTTGCATTGCGGTAGTTGAAAGTAAGAAAGATCTAACTGTCACAGAACTTATATCATCAGATCGTGTTAGGGATGGTTAGAGTAGGTATCAGTACGGATAATTTGGACTGAGATGGTTAGGGAAGATTGGGATGGTAAGGAATGGTTTTCCACTAAATATCACGATAGTTTGGAAGTGGTTACTGATGTTTAAGTTGTAATTGAACAATAAAAACACCCCTTTCAAGTTACGTGAGCAATTTTTGATGGCTACATCCAAACACCTACAACTGGAATGGCGAAATAAAACAAGAATTGAAACTTTTCCCGATGAATTGTTCAGCTGTGTATTAGGGGTGTATTCAAAAACTACAAAGCAATTAAACAAAAACACATTTGTCCAAAGTTTGCATTGTAGAGAAAATGGCGTCGTCGGTGATCCCTTCAAGTGTTGCAACACCCCACTTCGTACACCTGCTATAAACTAAGTCCGATATAAAGTCTAAGCGCGCCGTTTCCGGTGGGGTAAAGGTCCCGTGGAAAGCATTACGTGGGTTTTCGGAGGGCTTCCGAGGCAAATATTGGGGAAATCATATTGAAATATCGCACGAAGGGCGGCATAATGCGGCCTTAGGGTTTTCAATATAGTGGGGGGGCTTGAATATTGAAATAGTGAGGTTGCCACCCTTTCGAATGCTTCGGGGTCCGCATCCCACTGTTCATGAGTTGGGTTTAAGGCCTCGGCTCCATTTTAGCGAGGGCTTATTTCATTGTGCGAGTCCCATTGAAAGGCGCGTTTCATTGTATTTTACCCCGAACGTTGCTCTTCAAACGATTCGAACAATCAATAATTCGAAAATACTGGATTAATTGCCAACTCACAATATATAAAATCCTTCTATTAATTTAAAAATAAAAACCTTCCACAACGACCTCTTTTAAAAATTAAACTTTTTTACCCTAAAACCTTACCATTCCATCAATTTTCAATTTTTTCATATATTACTTGTTGATTAATTCATGACGCATCAAGAAATAAAACTATCAAACCAGTTATTTCTCGCTCTATTATACGATCCCATCCTTGACCATCTCTAACCATCTTTAAACTTACTACTTCTAACTATCATAGATAACTGTCAACCCATACTACACTGATATTTGGTATTTACCATCCCCTCATCTTTAACTATCGCCTTCTCTAATTATCCCAAACAAACACTACCTTCATAGTAGGTGAGAAGAAGTCTAATCTTTTCGTTCATAACAATCACAAACCGTAACATAAACATGTCTTAACCAACCATGCCATCCAGCATAAACCTTTTTGATTTTGTTATTTGTGTTTTTGCTGTTTTTCGGTGTAAACCTCTTACAGCGTTTGCTTTTATTTTATTTTTTATTTTTCACATTATTTGTTTTAATAAATTTCTAAATTAATAATTTTAGTTATTCAGATATCGTGAGATGCGGTCGGGTGTGATGTAGGTTTCACAAAAACATTTTCTTTATCGTGCCAACGTTTCGATCTTTTATTGAGATCATCTTCAGGGCCTGGGATTTACAAACAATGTTTACATTTAACAAATACATTTAGGATGTGGAAAAGTGAATTTATACAATGCAAAATATATTTTATATTTAAACAAAGTATTTGTACTCACTCAAAGTGTTTGTATAATATACTTTGTTTAAATATAAAATATATTTTGCATTGNATATTATAACGTTTCCGGGATGGACCGCTCCTGAGGGGTTTTATAACAATTTTTAAAGAGAATTTTTGGCGGCTAGAACATTTTTAAACAATATAAATAGACTATTTTGACTAGTAATAAAAACATGAGTACAATGAAACAATTAAATAAAAAGATTGTTAAATAGGTCTTACTAAATAGCTTAAATAACCCGTTAGACTATATACCTACATCCAGCATAAACCATTCATAATGATTCCATATCGAAACTGCTATATTTGTCATGTGGGTCAGGTCTCTCTTCCTCATATCCTTTGCGTCTACAGAGTATAACAAAAGTATTTGGTGTAATAATTTCCTACACGTCCTCAACCATCGCTAGCTTTCAAACTATTGCGACATCTGGTGTATAATCATTGCCACACAGAACTACTGGACTACTCACTAAAATGTACAGGCGGCCTACATCACAAATACGCCTTGTACTACGCAGAGATCTTAGATCCATATACAAAAGGGAATGGAAAATACAAACTGTATAACTATCTTCTCAACGGAATTGATCGGCATTCGAACAGCTTTGGAAGCCATATTGAAAGGAAATTTGAGGAAAAAGAAAGTGTTTATCCTGACGGATTCAAGGAGCTCGATAGCATTAAAAATTTCAGCTTACAGTCAAGTTATCCCCCCTGTACGGTGTTCAAAATTATGGAACTCGGCTATTAGAACGGCAAGTCGAATGCACGTCCTGTTGGATACGGGGCCATGAAGGAGTCGAAGGCAATGTGCTTGTGGACAGCATGGCAAGGCAAGCTATGAAAAAAAATTGAAAAAAGTTTCAAAAAGGAAGTATATGACACGTGAACCAAGCCACTAGACTCCTACTCCTCTGGTAAATTTTACTAGGTTTTAAACAAGACGATCAGCAGGAGACAACAATAAATACAATCAAGTCTAAACACGGAATAAATGGAACATAATTGAAGAAAATAGGGCAATGACAGAGTGGCCTATGTTTAGTATGCGAAGAGAGAGAAGATCTGGAACATCTCATAATTAAATGCAAAAAGTATAATAACAAAAGAACAAAGATGTTGGTTAGGCTGTACAGACTTGGAAAGCTGATCAAGCCGTTTAATTATAAGTCCGAAATTAAATGATTTGGAAGTGTATATTGCAGTTTTGGATTTTCTAAGTGCTACGGTCTTAAAATTCGATGATAAAGGGAAACAGATTGTCTCTGAACCAATTGCCAAAGAAGCAATGGCCAAAAAAGAACACATTGCTACGAACCAACTCCTACTAATCCCTAGCCATTTACAACCATCCCGAATCCTCCGCACCCAAGCAATAAGGTATCCAATAGCCCTTCCTACTCATCCTCAACCGTAGCTAGCCATCTCAAACCTAAATCAAAACTATCGTTATGTATGTTATGTGACTGTCACGTCTCTCTTCCTTTTATCCTTCCTTGATAAGAAAGTACCTTCCGACTCTCCTCCCAATTCCAAATAGTCCTTCTCGACACTAAACAGATAGTGGCTCTTAGACCTGCTCTCAGGGAGTGAATTACTGCTTTAGGAGTATGTGTGTGTATATATATATATCANCCAAGACCCGAGGGGTTAAATGCCTGGGTAGACTCGTACCCCATCCCTAAAATGTCCGGGACTTGGTCGGCTCACGTGTCCTGCATAAACCTCTTGGACTTGTTCACAAACCCCAAAATTTTGGACCATTTTATCTCGGGGAGTGATTTGGTGATGTCCTCTCCTTCTAAGATTTCAAATCTAGACCTAGCATACCTAACACACTCTGTGAGGTAGTGCCTTGCTGTTTCTTCTTTTATATCACCAAAACGGCAAAAGGGATCTGGTAGAATACCCATTACGAAGAGGTATCTTCTCAGTGGGCAATGGCCCGTCAGGATACCTATCAGCCTCCTAATTCCCTTCCTTGAAATAGAGAATAGCCATTTCGATTCTGCTGGTTTGATCACCTTAACGAACTCTTTTGATTGCCTGGGTCCGGGGGATAAATTCCACTACCTAAGGAATTTTTTCATGCCCCAGTTATTAATACTCTCCTTCGCTGAACTCATAGAGTGAAGTAATACCGGTTGTGGCCTTACAAACGCAGTATTAGAACCTTCTTTGGCCAGGCTGTCCTTTATGGTATCCAAATAAGGGTTACCTTGTTCTCAAACCTATTGATAAGATCTACTGTTTCTTCCACCAGTCTTGAGGTTGACAATTTTTTTGTTTTAGGAGTGCTATCGCTATAGCTTCTCAAATCACTTTTAATCCGTGTACTATTTTATAGTAATTGTTGTGACTAGGTGGCTCGGACGGCCGACCCGGTTCTCCCCACCTGACCGAGCGGAAGGACTAGCTGCCCCCTGACTGGACGGTCCAGGCCCACCCCGCTACCGATTATCATCTGAGTTGTACCTTAACTTGTTATCTTGTTTTATGTTATTTTGGGTTTTCCTGGTTTAACTATTTTTCTTGCTGATACGCGAACATCAGCGTTTCAATCAATTAATTATTTTTTCTAACGTCTTAGCTATAAAAAGGTCTTGGCAATAAAAAGGTCAGCGTCACGGGCGGGATTCGAACCCACGACCTTCAGCTAATACGCAGCTACTCTACCACTTGAACTATCTTGCCTTCGATCCTCTCGGACACCAACTCTCCATCTCGACCTACAATCGTTCAAATTTTCCCTTTTTGCCACTTTCAATTGTCGAGAAATCAGATTGGATTCTCAGCGACTTATGAAGTGGCTACGGGGGAGCTGTTTTCGTGAAGTGATACTTCTTTTACTTTTTTAAACATTAATTCATTTCCGTTTTCATAGTCAATTGACCAAGTTACTTCTTTCAATCAATTAATTATTCTTTCTAAGGTCTTGGCTGAGATAATTCGAACGGTTGTAGGTTGTGATGGAGAGTTGGTGTCCGAGAGGATCGAAGTCACAATAGCTCAAATAGTAGAGTAGCGGCGTATTTAGCCGAAGGTCGTGGGTTCGAATCCCCCCCGTGACACTGACTTTTTTATCTCAGCCAAGAACTTAGAAAGAATAATTAATTGATTGAAAGAAGTAACTTGGTCAATTAACTACGAAAATGGATTAATAGTAATTCTTATATTTTATGACTTAAACTGAGGTGAGTGTTTTTCTATTTTTTCATTACTTTTCTTTGTCTTATTCCTGGCGCCCAAGTTTGGTACAATTAATTTATTTTTATTTTTAAACGTATTCTTTATCCGGTTCATGTCATATTACTAAAAAAAATACTGTAATTAGGTTTATATTTTTTAAAATTGTTTTTTAAATGTAAATGCGTAGAAATTTGCCCTAAAAACTACCCTAAACCGGCCGATATGGTTGAAATAAGTCCCTTTTTTTCATTTATTTCCCCCTTTCTGTTTTTTAATGAGAGTCGAGTCAAAGAGAGACATATTAATTTTCTCAGGAAGACTTGATGACGGTACAGCACATGAAGGGATGTGGGCTTTTGAGAAGGGGCTCTTGGTAATTTACGATTTTCAGTAAAACGCCATGTACATAGAGAAAAGGAAAGTCCCCTTGATTAAAATTGTTTGCGACAGTTTGATATGTTTCAAAAGAAGTGAACTGAAAAATACTTCTGAAAACTCGATTACAAATATATTTATTAAAAAAAGTCATGACTGTAGCGATGAATGGTACATTTTAAAAGACTGGATCATAAGGAAAAAAAATTTATAAATAAATGTACAACTGTTTTATATTCAATTAAAAGTTTTACTTTTTTTTAAATCGACAACAATGAGTTGAAAAGGGGGGCTTTAAAAAATACAAAGGATTAAATAGAGCAAAATGGGGCCTCTGTTCTGGAAGCAGGCCACTCGGATTGTTCCGGTTGATAAACCGCAGCCCCTGGTCCAGATATCGCGTTTAATGTATTATTTCGGGGGACGTGGCGGCGGATTCGTTCGTTCGGAAAGGTCGGCGGTCAGGGGGCACCGATTAGGCCCCACAGGGGAATTAACCCTTTTCCGTTTTTATTGGCCTCGCCGGTGGAGAAGGCCAATAAAACCCGACGGCCGAGAGGGGGGTGCAACGAACGGGAACTGTGGGTTGAGAACAAGTACAAAAATAAAATACAATAAAACAAATATAAAGAAAGATATCCTTACGAAAAGATGAAGCAAATGAGATAGTTCGACGCATCAACACGATGGTGTTGGGCAAAAATTGGATGCAATCCTGAACGACCGATATTCGTTATGGAAGGGATTGACCTAACAATTGTTTCGTTTGGGAATGGTCAAATGCCATATATCAAGATAATTTTGATTCGGGAACGTTGGAAATGCCTAGTGATGCCTATGGATCAGGTAGAGATGGACTGTGATATATGCTAAAATATAAAATACAAAAAAAAACATAAAGACTTGACTGCAATAAACTCACGTTAGTTTGGGTCAATGATGATTTGTAATTGGTAAAGATGGTTTCACCCCCAGACTTTTGATAAAGCCAAAAGAGGTAAAGGAAGATGATAAAAGGAAGACCTGGCTATCACATACCAGATATCATCATTTTTTCTGTTAAGAATGGTTACGTGATATCACGACACTTTGGATTAGTTATTGTGATGGTTAGCATTGGGTAGAGATGGTTAGACAACTAGCCTTGATATAGCCAAAATTGACAAGGTTCGGAAGATAAATAGAAGACCTGACATCATCATAATTTTTCTTAGGTGGGATTAGAGATAGTTAACTAAGGCTAAGAATGGTTTTATCTAAGGAAAAGTAGTTTAGATTTAGGTTATGAATGATTAGTGATTGGGACGAATTGACAGGAATGGTAACACACTAGAGTTTCATTACACGAGTTTGTTTTGATATGGTGGGTGATGGATGTAAGATGGTAGAAAAAGGGTGACTCAGATATCACAAAAATTTCATTTTGCGATGTTTACTGATGGTTAGTGTTGGTTGAGGATCGGTAGGGAACGGGTAAATACCAGAAAAGAGAATTTAATTTGACGATATTTACTGACGGTTAGTGATGGTTTTGTACAAACTTATAAATGCGAGTTTTGTGGAAAACACCCGAACCCTGGGGTGATATAACCTCTGATGTTGCAAACTTCTAAGAAAACAAAAACATACAAAAATATCAGGACAGATATATTGTTTTATTGAAAATAAGCCCGAAACAGAGTTGCCGACAGTGTTGCCAAATCATGGAGTGGAGGGAAAAACAGAGTTTATCGTTAATAAACCATGTCTGAAAATATTCCCGAATCAGTGTTGCCGACAGTATTGCCAAATCATGGTGTGGAGGGAAAAACAGGGTTGACTTTAATGTCTGAAAATAATCCCGGATCAGTGTTGCCGACAATATTGCCAAATCATGGTGTGGGGAGGGGGGAAACAGGGTTGACCGTTAATGTCTGAAAATAATCCCGGATCAGTTTTGCCGACAGTATTGCTAAATTATGGTGTGGAAGGAAAAACAGGGTTGACTTTAATGTCTGAAAATAATCCCAGATCAGTGTTGCCGACAATATTGCCAAATCATGGTGTTGGGAGGGGGGGAAAAGGGTTGACCGTTAATGTCTGAAAATAATCCCGGATCAGTTTTGCCGACAGTATTGCCAAATCATGGTGTGGAGGGAAAAACAGGGTTGACCGTTTATGTCGGAATTGTGCTGCGACAGTTTTGCCAAAACAGGAATCAATTGAAAATTTTATAATTTATCAGGTAATTTCTACAAATATATTTCCACTCCCTCTCTCCAAATCAGGGGCTATAAAACCCGAAAGCCCTCCCCCCTGTGGCGCGGCCTTATGAATACTTTAATCCCGTTTTTAAAAAATATTCAGCAGGGTCGCTAAATATGCGGATAGCCAAATAAAGTCGAGCCGAGCCTAATGAGACGTATTCAAAGCCGCCGTGGGCCCTTGAATCCGATTCTAATTGTGGGCCGGCGAGGCTGGAAGGAAATAAAGAGGAGCAAGTGGCCCGCCGCCGGCCGAGGAGGGGCCAATTGAATATTCAACACCTACCCGCCGCCCGCGGAAAGAGTTGAATTAGCAATGCGCCTAATTATACCAAAAATTGGCCGATTCACTGTCGAGAGAGAAGGAAACTTTCTTACTTTCGCCCTCCCGTTCTAATCGGCCTGTCGGCATCTTTTCACTTTTTAAAACCCAGGAATAAAAAAAGAGAAACAGTGCATCGGTGCTAACACTGTCTTGTACAGTTCCTCAAAGGTTGAATTAAAAATTAACCTTAAATTAACCAAAAGTACACTCTATAAAATGTTCTTGGGCTTAAAAGGAAAGAGGGCAATAAAATCGGCTGACCCCTTGGCAAAAAAGGCTCATCATTGGCCCTTTATCGGCTCTTTCTACGGAATGGCCTAACAGCTTGAACATCAACGTTGATGAATAATCAATCGACCATTTGACCCAAACGACCAGGTGAAACATTTAACTAAACTGCCCTCAAAGAATCTTTGCCCCGGTTTTGGCACAAATTTTTGATTAAACTTGAACTGTGGGAAATTGCTGGTAGGTACCCAGATTTTCGAATGTTCAACGAACCAACGTCTTTTAAAGATGGTCCGCTTGGATTTTCTTGAACCAATGACGCTATCGAAAAAACAAAAATGCATGTTTCATATTTTTTAGTCTGCTTTCAAATTTTTACCTTTTCTGAAGAAAAATTATACAGGGTACATCAGGCCAAGTTGAACTTCATCTTAATTTCAACTTTAAAGTTATCACAGCTCTATATAGATGCCACAGTAAATCAACTGACACTGACTCTTCACAGACTACTAAAATATTTCCACAGGTGGAAAATACAAATCAACATAGACAAAACACAGGCAATTTTGTACACCAAAAGACGACCTACACTACATCACCAACTAATATTACACGACCGAAACAAAGAGCGGACAAACGCAGTAAAATACTTAGGGACAACATAAGACATAAATCAATTTATGTTTAGTGGTCTAATGGACCAAATTATTCATTTCAATTAATTTTTCTTTTTATGTAAGGTCTATCGCTCTGAGCACCGGAGAAGAGTGGTTACAAAGTGAGTTGCATCTTTACGCAAGGCAGGCAGTTTAACATGAAATGGAATTAATAAATAGCAAATCAAATGACTGTTTTTAAACGTTTTGCCATAATTTTGTCATTTTTTGACCAATATAATTGCTCAATTCTTTTCGGCGAAAAATTCCTTTAAAATGTGAGTCACGATGTATAGGGTTGTATTTGAAATTTAGAAGTCGAATTGGGCCAGAGGTACGTTGTATAAATTTTTCTACAAACGAAAGAAAAAATTTGAAACTAGACTAAAAAGTCTAAAAAATATTAAGCACTTTTTTTATAGCGTCATTGTTTCAAAAGAATTCAAGGTGTCCCTTCTAAAAAGGATATTCCGTATATGTATAATTTAAGTAATAACTATTACAATTAATTAAGGGTTTTAGTTGAGATAAAAAAGTCAATGGCACGAGCGGGATACGAACCCACGATCTTCGGCTAGATACGCCGCTGCTCTACCACTTGAGCTATCGTGACCTCGATCCACTCGGACACTAACTGCCCATCTCAACCCCACCTTTCGAATTTTCGAGAATCGAATAGATTACACGACATTTGAAAAATGGCAAAAAGGGGGGAAAATTCAAAAGGTGGGGTTGAGATGGGAAGTTAGTGTCCGAGTGGATCGAGGTCACGATAGCTCAAGTGGTAAAGCAGCGGCGTATCTAGCCGAAGATCGTGGGTTCGAATCCCGCTCGTGCCATTAACTTTTTTCCATCGCAACTAAAAATCTTATTTAATTGTAATATATCAATTGGTCAAACGGATCACGAAATTAGTGAAATTAAGTAATAACTTGTAAAACTGCATATCAACAATTTAACAATTTTTTTTCATTCCACTTGATAATTCGAATTATTTTTGTGTCCTTTGGCTGCTGAATTATCAAATGTCGATTGTAAAATAGTGTAGCTCTGAAAAGGGACAGGAGGACATGGCTCTCGAATGGATAAGTAACAGAAATATATTGCATAAAAATAAATTGGGTTTTTAGTTTAAAAAAAAAAACCAACATTCTAGATTTAAAACATTCTTGCCACTTGCCACTAAATTAAGAAAAAATTAATTTTAAAATTTTATTTTACGTAATATAAGTAGAGGGGATAACGTTTCTAGGGGGCGTCGGTGGCCGCAACGGTTTAGGCGTGGACACGGCGCTCATCTCTGTAAGGTAAAGGTCCCGGGTTCGAATCAAGCGGCCCTGCATTCGAACCCGATATACTTACAAATGGGCCTTTTTTTCAAAAACACCGGCAGCCCGAGGTTAATTACATTACATTAACAGAACTTTACATTTAAAAAAATGCAGTAACCTCTCAACTTTGCAGGTGTTTGGTTCCAGAAAACTGCCGTGAATATTAAATCAGCGAATGTTGAGTTTATTTTCCTATGCTTTAAGGACGATTACGTTCCATGACTCCAAAAATTGATAGATATATATATATACGTTTTTGCCACATTGATTCGAGAGAAATTCAGCCGGGCCATCTAAAATGGACACCCTGTATACATATGCGCCTGCATTGTATAACAAACTCTAGTATTTCCTTTTATGTTACGTCCGATAGTTGCCAGTTAAAAAAAAATCCCCCGGATATGGACCTAGGGTGCGAAAAAAGACGCATTTCCATATCGTCCGGTGTACTGCCTACCTGGGAAATTAACCTGATGAATATTCGGATTGGAAGAGATCAATCACCCGGGGCAGTTTCGACGGCTTTCCATCCGACGGCGATGGATATGTAAAAAAGGGGGCCGAGGAGACCTGTACAAAACGGAATCCGCCGATTCGTCGTTTCGCCCTCTCCCGCCTCCCACGGCCCCCGGTTAATATCCGGCCCGGGTCCTCGGCCAGATGCCGCCCCCGGTGGTTAACACCAGGCCGCGGGGGCTGGGAGTTTAATGACTTGCCTCCACAGACCCTCGTCCCATTTCCAAATTTAGGGAAATAAACTAAACTTCACACGTACGAGCTTCCATTATCACTAAACACTACATAACTGGCCTACTTTCCAAGTTGTAAAATACCACAGTTAATTGAGTTAAGTTATGTATTGATAGTAAACAGGTAGAACTATGTATAACTTTTTAAAAAACACAAGAAAGTATACAACTTTCCTTTAAAGTAATAATCTTCAAAAATTTTCAATATTAATTTCATTTAAGAACGAAGAGGTCTAGAAATTAAAACTATCCACATTCTTATACAAGTAGATAAAAGATATATATATTCTTGGCCAGGAGGTGATGGTGAAGGTGTAATCGGGTTCACCTCTCCCCATCCTTTTACCATGTGATGGATGCCCCTCAGCTTCCGCCGCCCCCAAACCTGTCCTCCATCATTAAACCTGAAGGCTTCTATGTTCTGGGCCAGGAAGATGTTGCCTGCGGTGTGAGCAGGTGGAGGTGGTGTCGTTGCCATTGGGGTGAGGTTGAGACGTTGTCTGTAGTGTGAGGAGGTGGAGGTGATGACGCCTGTGGTGTGATGAAGTGGATATGGAGACGTTGCCTGTGGTGGGAAAAGGTGGAGGTGACTTTCTCCTCACACCGCAGGCACGTGACGTATCCACTTCCACCTCCTCCTGGCCTAGAACATAGAAGCCGTGGGCGGAATCGGAGGTACATACATAACCCATCAGACCCCATGAAGGTTAAAGAGTGGGGAGAGGTGGAGCCGACTACACTCCACCACCACCTTCTCCTGGCCCAGAACATATACATTTTATCTATTTCTATCTCCTCATAGTCTTTTGAGTTCTACCAAATGTTTACGGTTAACAACCATCCCTACTCATCCGTAAACTAATTTGTCTGTCTTTATATTCGCACCGACACTAACCATCCTTTCGTCTTTGGCCATCCCTAACTAGCGACACAAACCATCCATGACCATTCTAACCTTTAACCATCATAGCCATCCGTACTCTTCTTTAACCATTACTAGGTCATAATACCTACATAAGCTGTAATCGATAGCCTTTTTTAGGTAAACGAATCATAGCAATTCCTACCACGCCTTTGACCATCATTAATCATAACCCCCTGGTTTGCCTGTCTGTGTGTCATCCTTATCCACCTTATGTTTATTGTGCATTGCATCATTATTTAAAGCTCTTCTTTCAACTTTGCAACACCAAAGCTTTGTTAAGTGCTTCCGTGTGCACCTTGCTAAACTTGTTTTTTCCTCTAATGGAAATCTCAGCCTAAAAATGTCACCAACAGAAGCCATGTCCCAGTGGATCCACATACTTACTAACTAAGGCTGCCATCCTATCATGATTGTACAATAGAACTAAATGATGTTTAGTAATTCTGCAATGGTCCTTTAAATGAACCTTTTTCCGATTTTTACATTCCCGTAGCACCGAAAATAAGTGTGTGGTCATTATAAATGAGGAATTGACAGGCCTCTCCGAACCTTATCCATCAAAAACGCATTCTCATCATTAGCCTGTCATAACCAGGTTCTTCAGTCAGTTCTTGTACTTTTATCCTAGGCGCCATAGCTTTCTTGGCTCTAAAAAGTTAAACAAATCACAACCAACCTTTCCTATCCTATTTGTAAGATGACGATATGTCAAAAATAGAAAACTCAATCATAGTCTGACAAAGCATCTCCTTTCAAAACGCTAATTCTTCAACCAGTTAACTTAAATTCTAATTAACTTCCAACTTTAATTGTCTTAACATATTCTTAATACAATGGCAATCACAGAATGATAAAAGTGATAAAGGTCCTGTATTGGACCGGATTCACCGTTTACATAAATCATGAGACTTCGTGGATTAATTTTTCCCCCCCTGAAAAGTTGCTTCCGGACAAGAAAATTCGAACTGTTATCGGTTGAAGACCGTCTAATGAATTCCCTCATTTCCTCCCCTCGATTAAAAAAATTCTCTGGTGGAAAAAAAAACGGAGAAAAAACTTTACCGAAACTTCGCCCTCCACGCCCCAATGAGTTTTGAAAGATAAGCAACGAAATATTGTGAGTCGATACGCCTTATCGGCCCGCGCGCCTTTTAATGAACGCGGACCAACATCCGAGGCGAACTTTGTATTAATGACTTTGTTTATCAACTTCGTCATCAGTTCGTTTATGTTTAAAAGACCTCCCCCCTCCCAACGCCAATTCAAAGAGATAAAAGTACGGCGTGGATCTGTATAATTGGGAAAAACTGACAGTTAATTAATTTAAATTGAGATCAAAAAATAAGGAATGAATGAAATAATAATTTATATTTTTAATAAAAAAAAACCAAATAGGACAAAGAACCTTTGTTGATGAAAATATAAGAGAACATCAAGACTTGGAGGTCATGCGGAACTGTATAACCGGTCAGCCGTGTTCTTACTCATTCAACCCCCATCTTACAAAAAATGAAATACTCAGAAAATAATTTTCTAATTTAGCTGACTTAAATTAAATTGTATTATAAAATTATTATTTTTATTTTATTACTAGTACATAAATATTTCGGTTTATTAATTATTGAAGTCATGGAGCACATTTGACACTGATTTTCTTTTCTTTTTTTTTAATTAGCAGAAAGGTTTTCCTTTTCTATATATATCTATATATAGAATCTATTCTATATATATCTATATCCTTTTCCTTTTCTTTTCTTTTTATCTTATCTTGATAGAAGATATATTTTTTAAACCTCCCACTCCGGAGAAGGAAAAATAGGTTTTGGCCTAAACTTTTAATAAGGGGAATTTTACCCGAAGGTCCTTTTTCTGATTTCTTATTGGTCGCCTGGGGGGGGGGTTAAAAGTTTGGGCAAATTAAATCTGGGTCAATGTCGAAGCAAAAGAGATCCAATTAGGTAAATTTAAATTAGATTTTTTCACCGGCCAATGATCGAAAAACCCTTTTGGAAATTGTACTTACTTTTTTGCTCATAAAAAATCATAAATAAGAAAATTAACTATTGTCACCAAAAACTACTGCAATGTCTATACCTATTCAGTAATTATTAACTTACCTAGCAACCTACTAACCCCCATATGAACATACTTATTTACCTACCAGCCAAGGTCCTCCTTACCACTGACTACTTACCAACCTACTAGTATATTTAATTTCCTACTGACTTACTTACCTACATATCTACTATCCTATCTATCTAATTAACTTATTGCCGAACTACGTACATACTTACAAACCTACTAATATACTTACTTACCTATCTCCAACCTACATACTTACCCATTTACCTACTTTACATAACTATCTATCAACCTCTTACCGGCCTACATACCTACTAACTGACAAACCCACCAACCTACATACCTACATCCCTATCTACTAAGCTACGTACTTGCTTACTTACCTATTAACACGCTTTCCTTCTTATCTATCAACCTACTTATTTATATATACTTTATACGCCTACGTTTTTACCTACCTTTCAACCTAGTAGTAATTTATCTACCTAATTGAAGGTTGGGATATTCGATATTCCGCCATTGAATTTCTCATATCACCCATTCACGCTAATAAATACATTCACATTCAACACAAACTATGCATACACAACTATTATTACTATATGCAATATAACAACCCCGTTTAGTCCAAGAATCGGAACTGGGGACCCAAATACTCGTGGTTAAGCACCATTGTCAAATCGGGTGGCGTTTCTGAGCGCTCTCTGTATGGAGCCAAGGAGTTACACCCTTCCCCCCCCTAGGTGGAACACATCGAGCAACCTTTCTCAGCCTGCCGGATACAGAAAAATTAGCGTCTCCAGCGGGATTCGAACCCAGGACGGCTAGTTACGCCGCTGCTCTTACCACATGAGCTATCGTGACTTCGATCCCTTCGGACACTCCTCAGCTCAACCTACAAGCTGAATGTCATGGTTTTTTTTATTGTTTGTTTGTTTGTTAATGGCAATCGATGCATATTAGCCAAGGAGACGATTATTATGTGTGTTCTTATTCGGAGGGGGGGATCGTGAAAAAAAGGCCAGAAGCGACGGTGGGAATCGAACCCACGACCGCGGGGTCTATGAGTCACTCACGCTAACCACTCGGCTACCGCGGTCCCCCAAGGTCGTGGGTTCGAATCCCGCTCGTGGCACTAATTTTTCATCTGAAACAAAAACCTTAGTTATTTTCCTTAGATAATAAGTTTATTCTCTCCATGGTCACCCTGCATCTCTCTCTCTCGCTCACTCTCTCTCTCTCTCTCTCTCTCTCTCTCTCTCTCTCTCTCTCTCTCTCTCTCTCTTTCTCCGTCTATCTATCTCACTATCTTTTTTTCTTCATTTGTTCTGATCTCTTTCACGGCCTCCAAATAATCTACATTTAGTAATACAGTATATATTAGATTCATGTAATATGAAAAACTACATGTAAATCGTTTGTAACACTGTCAAAAAAAATTTTTTTTTTTAAATATAGTATTATATTTCAATACCGGCCCGGACCGTCATTAGCATTCAAACGAATCCTGTAACGATCTAACCGCCCTGGCGGTTTTTCACCGTGGGTTGGTATGGGGTGAAACGGAAGTGACCGTTTTCCGGAAGCTAGTTAATCCCCGGATGGATTAAGCCGCCTTTTGAGAAATTAATCCTCCAGGATGAGACGGGATTATCCCTCCCTCCTCGAAAGAGACCCGACGCAATATTCAACGGTCCTTGTACTATAGTTCTTAAATTTATCAACTACTTATATGTTAAAATTATTGCTACTGATTTTGTGTTTCGGTTAAAACAAGGTTTGGTATTTTATTAGAAAGGGGTCTTTTCTGACTCGACGTTAAGTTATTTTTTAACAAAGTCCCCCCTGGAAGCCGGAAAGCCTAATTTAACGAAACTTACATAACGAGTTCTTTTTGATCGGAAGGGTACAAAAAGGGAAAAAGCTCTTATTTTAAATAAATTATTACCCCGCATTTCCCTTCTGGTGGAGTCTGAATCAAGTCTGATTTCGTGTCATTAAGCGATAATTATATAAAACAGGGCAAGACTATTAAGATTAATATCGCTGTGAATAATGACACAGAGGGTAAGAAGCTATTAGGGGTTGAGACAATGCCTCGGGGCCGGGTAATAGACTCATCTGCATCCTTCTTGCCTCGCCCTGTTAAAATCCAAGCCGTCATGGAATCCCAGAGGGAACGATCCTGTTATAAAACACGAGACGGAGTGAATTTGATGGAGGAATGTACTCCAAAGGTTGTTCATCGGCTCAGATTAACCAACATCAACAATTTCCCAGTTGGGAATAACTTTTTTTATTTAAAAAAAATTAATCCCACCTCATTTCCCCCTTTGGTATCCTAATTGGCCAAAGTTTACAATAGATTACCCTTTGTTTCTATTGGGCAATTTGCGAGAAACGGTTAATGCGCCCCCGTGTTTAACAATGGCCTGTGGAAACAAACGCCTTTATCGGGTGCCCTCTTGGGGCTAAGTTATAATATGCAAATGTTGGACCGAGCCGAGATTACCGCCTACGTGCAATACAAATGGCATTCTCCAAAATGCAATTTGGTCTCAAATCCCCCTTTAATAATATTGCATACCACTTGGAACCAGGTGCATTTCTACTATGCACAAGCTTGTTGATAATTGTTGGATTTTGAGATCGGGTCTATGGTCTAAGAGAAATCAATATACAGCGAATTGTCAAGCTTTCAGTTTATTATAAAACCTTCTCAGGGCCTAAACATTAAAAAATCCATATAATTGACTATATTAATTATTCTTACTATCTACGGTTTTTGGTTCAGATGAAAAATTAGTGTCAGGTGCGGGATTCGAACCCATGACCTTGGGGGACCGCCGTAGCCGCGTGGTTAGCGTGAGACACTCTCGGCTCATAGGTCGTGAGAGAGATCAGAACAAATGAAAAAAAAAGAGAATGAGATAGATAGATAGATGGAGAAAGAGAGAGAGAGAGAGAGAGAGAGGAAGAGAGAGAGAAAGAAAGAGAGAAAGCGAGAAAGAGAGGTAATCATGGAGAGAATAAAATTATTCTCTAAGGAAAATATCTAAGGTTTTTGGTTCAGATGAAAAATTAGTGCCACGAGCAGGATTCGAACCCACGACCTTGGGGGACCGCGGTAGCCGAGTGGTTAGCGTGAGTGACTCATAGACCCCGCGGTCATGGGTTCGATTCCCACCGTCGCCTCTGGCCTTTTTTTCACGATCCCCCCCTCCGAATAAGAACACACATAATAATCGTCTCCTTGGCATCGATTGCCATTAACAAACAAACAAACAAACAAACCATGACATTCAGCTTGTAGGTTGAGCTGAGGAGTGTCCGAAGGGAACGAAGTTAGCTCATGTGGTAAGAGCAGCGGCGTATTAGCCGTCCTGAGTTCGAATCCCGCTCGTGACACTAATTTTCATGTGTACGGCATGGGGATAATGGTTGCTCGATGTGTCCCACCTAATTGAAGGGTGCGATTCCTTGGCTCTATGCAGAGAGCGCGCAGAAATGCCACCCGATTTGAAAATTATCCTTGAGCACCCCACAGGATCTCCTGTAACGATTCTTGTAGGAAACGATTGTATATAGAAATAATAATTGTGTATACCTGGTTTGTGTTGAGAGTGAATGTATTTATTAACGTGAATGTGTGATATGAGAAATTTGATGGCGGAATATAGTACACCATCAACCCTCAATTAGGTAGATAAGTAAGTAGGTTGAAAGGTAGCTTAGAAAGTAGGCTTAAAGTATATATAAGTAAGTAGGTTGACAGTTAAGAAGGAAAGTGTTTTAGTAAGTAAGTCAGCATGTAGGTAGGTTAGTAGATAGATAAATAAATATGTTACTAGGTAGGTATGTAGGTAAGTAGTTTGGTGTGTTTGTCAGTAAGTAATATGGTAAATATTATGTTACTAGAGACTGGAGGGAAGTGCACTTCAATAGCTAATATTAAAAGCACCCTAGATATTGAGCTAACTTCTACACAAATACAAGAAGCCATAATAAACTCATATCATGAAGCCTGCCCACAAACCACCTACAACAACGGGAAAAAAGTTTGCTGGTGGAATGATAACCTGGCGGCACTAAGAAAGAAAACTCGCAAACTTTGGAATAGAGCGAAAAAAACGGGGAATACTGAAGAATACAGTAAAACCCTAACAGAATACAATAGGGAAATAAAAAAGGCGAAACAGGAATCGTGGAGGAAATATTGCAAAGAAATCGAAAACATCACAGAGGCAAGCAGACTCCACAAAATCCTCGCCAAAGACCCTATAAACCCCATCGGAACAATAAAAAAACCAGATGGAAAACACACACAAACCGGAAAGGAAACATTAGAAACCCTAATAAGAACGCACTTTCCGGAATCCAAAATTATTACCAACCTGGAAATAAAGGAGAGCGCTGAACCCGCCAAAGGCTACAAAGCCAAAAGGGAAGATTGGCAAATAGCCAAAACAGTAATCACCTATGACAAGATTGAATGGGCTATAGAAAACTTTAGCCCATTCAAATCTCCAGGAACAGACGGAATATATCCAGTACTACTACAAAAGGGAAAAACTATACTAATCCCCCTACTTGTAAAAATATACAGAAGCTGCCTAGCAATGGGATATA